>NC_053025.1:204661978-204855793 GCF_003073215.2 Triticum urartu | reverse complement strand
GAAAGTTTTTCGTCTCGTCAAAACGGTCAACTTTGCTTTTGGACACATTTTCATCCGAGGTCGTTTACTGCCTCAAAAACCTTGCCGGGGAAAGCTTGCCACCGTAAACAGTAACCTTGCCGGGGAAAGCTTGCCGCCGTGAACAGTAACCTTGCCGGGGAAAGCTTGCCGCCGTGAACAGTAACCTTGCCGGGGGGAGAGCTTGCCGCCGTGAACAGTAACCTTGCGGGGAAAGCTTGCCGCCGTGAACAGTAACCTTGCCGGGAAAACTTGCTGCCGTGAACAGTAGAAACTGTCGAGGCCAATCCGACCAGATGCTGAAGATGGGCTCAAATACTTATCTAGATGGCTTCGGATGAAGAAGTGTTCAACATAGGAGTTGTTCGGAACATCGAAACGGTCAACTTTGATTTTGGAGTCATCATCATCCGACGTAGTATACGACCTGCAGAGACGCTGCAAGAGTCAGACGGTCCAGTCAGCTACATGAACGAGTCCGACTCGAAATTAGAGATGACCCCGTGGAGTATTCAAGATGGCCTTATTTGGAGAAGTGATCAACATACGGATTGTTGGCCTCGTCGAAGCACACATAATTGATATTTGAGCCGTCTCCATCGGAAGTCATATGCAGATTCCACAGCCCACGCAAGGAGCAAGACAGAAGATTGGACCAGATTCGGGCTGAATCCAAGTGGGACCATAACTAGGATTCTAGGACGTTAATTGATGTAATTTTCTTGTAAGGAAAGCCTAGATAAATCCTTTGCTTGTACGGGAAGTCCAGCCGCCTCTTATATATGTTGGGGGTGACGGCCGATTGAACAACACACAATCGAACAAATCAATATACTACTTTTTCATCTACGTTTTATCTCTCCACCGTTTTTCTATCTCGTTCTTCGCTGTTCTTCGTGTTTGAGAGCCGCAAATCCCGAGGCTCTAGGGGCGAGCGAATCGACCTAGGGCAGCCCATAGCCGCCGCACTCCCTGACGGGGTCCCTCCCGGGGGTGTGGGGTTTTCGGGTCTGCAAAAGCGCCCGTCGACTGTCTTGCGTATCGCGCTGTCGGTCAGGTCTCCTTCGACGTGAGCTGCGGTGCATCACCCCCGGCGTCGAGGGTACACGTGACGTGTTCGTGTGTCAACACACCTTTTTGGCGACTCCACTGGGGTAGAAGATCAATCATCATCATCCACCATGTCCGATCTTCCCAAGCCATCTGAGGTAGACGCCGATAACATCATTAAGCCCAGTCTTGATGAGATATCGGCCGATCATCGCCAAGTCTATGAGGAGTACAAGAAGGCGCGCGAGGAGAAGGACCTGCAGGAGTTCCTTGCAAAATTCAAGAAAGATCGCCAAGGCAACGTCACTCCGATTGAAGAAATCAAGTTCCCTCCTCTTCAAACTGAACAGGTTAAACCCTCTGTAAGTACTGCCTTTTCTCCTGAGCAGTGGGCTGAGATTGAAAGTCGTATTGCTGATGGTAACAATCTAGTCTATCAAACTTTCATAGAAAATACTAATGCTCAGAAGAATACATCTCAATCATCTAGTGGTAATGATGGTGTAGCTGCTAGTGTGCAAAACCCTAATCTGGCTTTACCTATTGCATCGGCGCCTCCTGTGCCGATGGCTTATTATCCTACCGATACAAATCAGATTGTGACTGCACCCATCAACCCTATTATGAGCATGCCAGGTTCGGTGGCAACGCCGAACCAAACCGTACCTACAGCTACAACCACTCGACCACTACCAAATTTTGGGTCGACATACATGCCACAATTCTTACCTACAGCTAGGAACTCTACTCCTCCTATGCCACTGCCACAAGCGTCATCGTCCACTATGGATGATGGTCTAGCTAATCTTAGAGAGGAGATGGCTAAGATGCTTCGAGAGAATTTTGGAGTTGAGTTACCTCAGAATCGGATTTACCAAAAGCCGTACCCCGAGTACTTTGATGCCATCCAGTGCCCTCCAGGATATAAAATTCCAGATTTTGTTAAATTTAATGGAGAAGGCACAAAAACCACATGGGAGCATGTTAGTCAATATTTAACACAATTGGGTGAGGCAGGCTCATTGAATGAATTGAAAGTGTGTTTATTTCCTTTATCATTAACTGGTACCGCATTTTCATGGTTTTCTTCTTTACCCCATGGTTCCATTCGGGTTTGGTCGCAGCTAGAGCAGAAGTTTCATGATCACTTTTATAGCGGCGACAATGAACTCAAGTTGTCACATCTAACATCGGTTAAGCAGAAGCATGATGAATCGGTCTCCGATTACGTCAAGAGATTTAGAGAAACAAAAAACCGGTGTTTTAGTTTGGTGATAACCGAGAGAGACTTGGCAGACCTAGTGCTGAGTGGTTTGAGAACTCCCATCAGAGAAAAGCTAGAAGGCTATGAGTTCTTAAATATCAACCAAGTTTTACAAAGGGCTTTGGCTCAGGAAAGCCGAAGCAAAGACCTCAAAGAAGTGCATAGATACAAAGCCGATCGTCCAAAGATGAATATGATCGAATATGATAGTGATCACTCGGACGATGAGGGTGATGTTTTTTCTACTGAATTTGTTTGGCCATCTAAGGCCAAACCATTTAGTTGCAATGATCTGAAACCGATTCATAAGAATCGTGATGAAGAGATGAAGTTTACTTTTAACATTGCCAAGTGTGATAAAATATTTGATGCTTTGCTGCAAGCTAAAATTATTAGAATAACTCATACTTTGCCGCCGTTTGAAGAGCTGAAATGGCGCGCTTATTGCAAGTATCATAATTCTTTTTCTCATGCTACTAACAATTGCAATGTTTTTCGACGACAGATACAATCGGCCATTAATGACGGACGATTGAACTTTTCTGAAATGCAAGTTGATAAACAACCTTCTCCAATGAATACCATGGATTTGGAGGGGAAGAAGCTACTCATTCGGCCGGAGGTAGCCGAATCTGCTAATAAAGCTAATGTCATTGTCGGTGAGCCCAGGAAAGACAAGGAGGACAACAAGGTCTTGGGGAGACAGGTTGTGCTTGATAAGCAACCCGATGGCAAGGAAGTGATCAAAATCACCATCAAGAATCCTACACTCGGGGGGCAACCGCAAGTGCAAGAAAATACTCGTGTTAAATTTGTCAAGCCCAAGAGTCCAGAAGTTGGCAAGTGGAAGAAGAATGAAGCTAAAGTGCAGCGCAAGCGGATCAAGCCAACTTTTGATATGTTGCTGTCCAAGTATGCTAACCAGTCGGCCGGTTCTAGTTTCAATTGACCGACTCATCTGAAACGACCAAGGTCACCATCAGCTGATATGTTCAGTCGGTATACAAAACCGAGTGGACCAAGGGCGCAGTTTTCAGAAGAGCAGAGGCAGTCTATGTGGGATCGACTTGATTACTCATATAATGGCCGACTCAACATCGGTGACTATCAGTCGGCTGGTCAAAATATACGACCGAGTGGAAATTATCCGAGTGTAAGGATGCACCCAGGTGGAAGCTATCCGAGTGAAAAAATGTGGCCAAGTAGATTCCATCCGACTGGATTCCATCCGAGTGAATTCCATCCGAGTGACATCCATCCGAGCGGATTCCATCAGAGTAAAAAGCTGCGCCCGAGTGGAAATTTCATGCATCTGGAAAGTCGAAAAGAATGGCGTGTTAAGTCACCAAGTTTTGCAGCAGTTGAGTCGGGAAAAAGCAAGGAGAAAATGGATGCCGACTCACTTATCTTGGGCACCAAAACATTTGCCATACAGCAGCCAATTGTGCATAGCAAACCGACTGAGCCGATACTTTCTATCGCGCCAAAGCACTCGGCTAATGACCATGAAGCAAGCACCAGCCGAGTAAAAACGAGAGATCCTAAATACACTCAGCCAAAGTGGTGTCCTCCAGGGCTAACAAAGACACAGAAGAGGAAACTACAGAGGTTAAGGAGCCAAGAGATGGCAGAATAAGAGGCCGAGAAGCAAAGGGATAAGTTGTTCAATGACACTCGGCCTATGGTACCTACAAAACAAGTGTGGACGCCCAAACAAATACGAGATACTGTGGCCTCTACGCCTATCACAGTAGCACCTACACTACCAAAAAAGGACGACGCAATCATTGCATTGTCTACGTTACCTATTGCTTCCTCTTCACTCGGACAAATTTCTGAATCGGTGGATGCACTTGAGGAGGAGGCTGATATGTTGGACTATGAGTCTACACCGGTTCATGAAGGTATGGATATCAATATGGTGTATTACTTGCCTGCTGAGTTTCGTGCTGTAGATGAGGAAGGGGAGGTGGCTCAGCTGGATTTTGGCCCTAAAAACGCGATATTCGAGAAACCAAAAGAACCAGTAACGCATCTGAAACCATTATATCTCAGAGGTCATATCAATGGGTCGCCGCTCACTCGGATGCTTGTTGATGGTGGTTCTGTGGTAAATCTTATGCCCTATTCGGTCTTCAAGAAATTGGGTTTGCCTGATGAAGAATTGATCAAGACCAATATGGTACTTAACGGGTTTGAAGGCAAAGAGAAAACTGAAGCCAAAGGTGTGATGTATGTGGAGCTTACAGTCGGAAGCAAAACTTTGGCTACTGCATTCTTTGTCGCTGAGGTGCAAGATAACTACAACGTCATACTAGGCCGCGATTGGGTTCATGCAAACCAGTGTGTGCCATCCACTATGCACCAGTTTTTGATTCAGTGGGTTGATGATGAAGTGGAAGTCATTCATGCGGATAACTCGGCCTGTGTTGCTTTGGCCGATGCATCGGTGGATTGGCAACATCCCAATGCTACTTGCTTGACGGGACGTGACTTATCAGAGTTTGATTTTCTCAGCGCAACCAAGAATGGTTTTGTGCCCGTCTCTTTAAAGCCAACTGAATGCAATCGGCTCCAAGGTATGATATGTTTAAATGGATTCTAGCTCTGAGTGGTTACAAAAACGTCTTGTGAAATATCGGTCCAGTGAGAACGATATGTATGAGTCTATAGAGGAGTTGGATGACATGGATAAACTTGGACAAGGTTTTACGTCGGCCGATCCATTAGAAGAGGTAGATATTGGAGATGGTTCAGTCACTCGACCGACATTTATAAACAAAAATTTGAAAGCCGATTGTAAAGCTAAGTTAATCGAGCTATTGAAAGAATATGTTTGTTGCTTTGCATGGGAATATCATGAGATGCCAGGGTTAAGCCGAGAGCTAGTGGAGCATCGGTTGCCTATAAAGGCCGGTTTTAGACCTTATAAACAGTCGGCCAGAAAATTTAATCCGAAAACATATGACCGGATCAAGGAAGAGTTCGGTCGACTGCTTGAAGCTAATTTCATTCGACCTTGCAGGTACGCCGAGTGGATTTCTAACATTGTCCCAGTGGAGAAGAAAGGATCCAGCAAGTTGAGGGTGTGCATTGATTTCAGAGATTTGAATAGGGCTACACCCAAAGATGAGTATGCTATGCCAATAGCCGATATGCTTATTAATGATGCTTCTGGGCATAAGGTTATTAGCTTTCTAGATGGTAATGCCGGATACAATCAAATTTTTATGGCCGAAGAGGACATGTACAAGACTGCTTTTCGATGCCCTGGTTTCGTTGGTTTATTTGAGTGGACAGTGATGACATTCGGATTAAAAAATGCTGGAGCCACATATCAAAGGGCTATGAATTTGATTTTCCATGATTTACTCGGTATCATACTTGAAGTTTATATTGATGATATTGTTGTCAAATCGGATGCTTTTGAATCTCACTTGGCCGATTTGCGTTTAGCTTTTGAAAGAATGAAAAAGTATGGACTGAAGATGAATCCTTTGAAGTGTGCTTTTGGCGTGTCAGCTGGCAAGTTTTTGGGTTTCATTATTCATGAAGATGGCATAGAGATTGATCCCAAAAAGATAGAGGCTATACAGAAAGTGGAGGCTCCAACATGCAAGAGAGATATGCAAAAGTTCCTTGGCAAGGTCAACTATTTTAGAAGGTTCATAGCTAATCTTTCAGGGAAAGTTGATGCATTTACTCCTACCCTTCGGTTAAAGGATGATGCTGATTTCACTTGGGGGGCAAAACATCAAGAAGCATTTGATATGATCAAGAATTATTTGTGCACTCCTCCGGTGATGAGGGCACCCAAGCATAGGGAACCCTTCAGACTTTACATTGCAGCAGAGGAAGAAGTTATTGGTGCTGTTCTAACTCAAGAGACCGAAGGAAAAGAGCATGCCATCACTTATTTGAGCCGCCGCTTATTGGACGCAGAGACAAGGTATACATTTATTGAGAAATTATTTCTATGCTTATATTATGCTTGCACAAAACTGAGACATTATTTAGTGCCGAGTGCTTGTGTAGTAGCTTGTCAAACCGATGTCATTAAATACATGTTGCATAGGCCAATTCTTAGTGGTAGAATTGGCAAGTGGGCTTATGCTTTGATTGAATATGATTTGGCTTATGAATCTCTAAAGTCCATGAAAGGCCAAATTGTTGCTAATTTCATTGTTGAACATCGGATTAATGACAAGCATGATGTTGATATGAACCTTATTTCATTAGTACCATGGATATTATACTTTGATGGGTCAGTTTGTAGCAATGGCCAAGGTGTTGGTATTTTTGAAGCCTCATGCCGCTTAGAATATTTTTGCACAAACAATCAAGCCGAATATGAAGCATTGTTATTCGGCCTAGAGATGTTACTTGCTATAGGTGTTACACATATTGAGGCTTATGGTGATTCGTTACTAGTGGTACAGCAAATATCCAAAGTCTTTCAGTGTTTGGACGAATCACTTAATGTTTATCTTGATAAATGTCTAGATATAATCTCTACTTTGGATTGTTTTAGCATTGCACATATATCTAGACATGACAACTGGAAAGCAAATGAGTTGGCACAACAAGCATCTGGATACCATGTTGATCATGGCATGTTTCATATTTCTCAAAATCCGATGTCTTGTCTTACCAGTATAGAAGAGGCCGAACCAGAAACCACTGATTCGGTCATTAACAAAAAATCTAGTGCAGGTGACAATTCCGACTGGAGGAAGCCCATTGTTGCTTACTTGCGTGATCCGAGTGAAAGGGTAGACAGGGCTGTTCGGCGTATGGCTTTTAAATATACTATGAGGGATGATGATCTTTATCGCCGAACAGTTGATGATGTTCTTTTAAAGTGCTTGGATGAGGACCAAGCAAGAGTTGCTATGGGAGAGGTACATGAAGGCATTTGTGGTACTCACCAGTCGGCTCCCAAGATGAAATGGTTATTACGACGTGCTGGGTTTTATTGGCCGACCATGATTAATGATTGCTTTAGATATTATAAAGGGTGCGAAGCTTGTCAAAAATTTGGTGATATTCAATTGGCTCCCGCTGCTATGTTGCATCCTATTATCAAGCCGTGGCCTTTCAGAGGATGGGGTTTAGACTTTATTGGGCAAATCCATCCGTCTTCTTCAAAGGGGCATCGGTTCGTATTGGTGGCAACTGATTATTTCACTAAGTGGTCTGAAGCAGTACTTCTCAAGAACATGACGCATACGGAGGTAATTAAATTCATAACCGAGCACATTATTCATAGATTCGGTATTCCTCAAACGTTAACTACAGATCAAGGTTCATCTTTTATGTCACACCAAGTCAGAGAGTTTGCCGAATCTTATAACATAAAGTTGCTCAATTCCTCCCCATATTATGCCCAAGCTAATGGACAAGCTGAGTCTAGCAATAAAATTTTAATCAAGCTCATCAAGAAGAAGATTGAGGATAATCCAAGGAGATGGCATGACTTGTTGTCTGAGGCATTATGGGCACATAGAATCTCAAGGCATGGTGCTACGAAAGTGACTCCATATGAGCTAGTATATGTTCAAGAGGTTGTTTTACCAGTGGAAGTAAGTTTGAATGCTTTGAGAATAGCCAAACAAAATGATTTATCGACAATAGACTTCTATAACTTGATGATGGACAACATTGATGAGGTTGCGGATAAACGTTTGGCTGCTTTGAATGCCATAGAGAGAGATAAGTTGAGGGTGGCAAGGGCTTACAATAAGAAAGTCAAGTTGAAGAATTTTCAAGTTGGTGATCTCGTCTGGAAAGTGATTCTACCGATTGGTTCAAGAGATAGAAAATTCGGGAAGTGGTCTCCAAGTTGGGAAGGTCCTTTTAGGATTACAAGAGTTGTTCCCGGAAATTCATATTTGGTGGAATCAATGCAGGGGGCATTGTTACCTCGAGCTCTCAATGGCAGATATTTGAAGAAGTACCACCCGAGTGTGTGGCAGGAAGCCTAAGTAGGCAACGGCCGATATACGAACATGGCCGATGGAGTGTTGGCATCGTCCTTAGAACGAACACCATGCATATTATTTTTCGGCATGCAAGCTTTGCCGAAAAACAGGGGGGCCTGTGTTGACACCTGATTTTGGCACAATGCAGAATGCAATGGAGATGGCCTCAAATGACAAAATATTCTAAATGAGAAATTTCACATTGCCGAGTGGAACAACTTTGATGTTTGGACCATAATCATTCGGCATCATATCAAAGACCAAAACTACACTCAGATTGTCATGTTTAGGTGTTCTGAGTGCTTTTTGGTCAAGTACGCCTCCAGGACAATCTCGGATGAAGGAATGCTCTACATGAATTGTCTTCGTCTCGTCGAATCGGTCGATTTTGATATAAAAATAATATCAATCCGAGTTCGTATGCAAAAGTTAGAGCTATCTGGATACAGCCCTGTCAAGAGGCGAAATATGACGCGGAAGACCAGACATGTCTTGGCAAGTGTCTGATGTAATGCGTGAGTGTTTTGGCCCAGAAGATGGCCTCAAATCGGAAAACGTTCAACACGAAAGTTTTTCGTCTCGTCAAAACGGTCAACTTTGCTTTTGGACACATGTTCATCCGAGGTCGTTTACTGCCTCAAAAACCTTGCCGGGGAAAGCTTGCCGCCGTGAACAGTAACCTTGCCGGGGAAAGCTTGCCGCCGTGAACAGTAACCTTGCCGGGGAAAGCTTGCCGCCGTGAACAGTAACCTTGCCAGGGGAGAGCTTGCCGCCGTGAACAGTAACCTGCCGGGGAAAGCTTGCCGCCGTGAACAGTAACCTTGCCGGGAAAACTTGCTGCCGTGAACAGTAGAAACTGTCGAGGCCAATCCGACCAGATGCAGAAGATGGGCTCAATAGATGGCTTCGGATGAAGAAGTGTTCAACATAGGAGTTGTTCGTAATGTCGAAATGGTCAACTTTGCTTTTGGAGTCATCATCATCCGACGTAGTATACGACCTGCAGAGACGCTGCAAGAGTCGGACGGTCCAGTCAGCTACATGAACGAGTCTGACTGGAAATTAGAGATGACCCCGTGGAGTATTCAAGATGGCCTTATTTGGAGAAGTGATCAACATACGGATTGTTGGCCTCGTCGAAGCACACATAATTGATATTTGAACCGTCTCCACCAGAAGTCATATGCAGATTCCACAGCCCACGCAAGGAGCAAGACAGAAGATTGGACCAGATTCGGGCTGAATCCGAGTGGGACCAGAACTAGGATTCTAGGACGTGAATTGATGTAATTTTCTTGTAAGGAAAGCCTAGATAAATCCTTTGCTTGTACGGGAAGTCCAGCCGCCTCTTATATATGTTGGGGGTGATGGCCGATTGAACAACACACAATCGAACAAATCAATATACTACTTTTTCATCTACGTTTTATCTCTCCACCGTTTTTCTATCTCGTTCTTCGCTGTTCTTCGTGTTTGAGAGCCGCGAATCCCGAGGCTCTAGGGGCGAGCGAATCGACCTAGGGCAGCCCATAGCCGCCGCACTCCCTGACAGGGTCCCTCCCGGGGGTGTGGGGTTTTCGGGTCTACAAAAGCGCCCGTCGACTGTCTTGCGTATCGCGCTGTCGGTCGGGTCTCCTTCGACGTGAGCTGCGGTGCATCACCCCCGGCGTCGAGGGTACACGTGACATGTTCGTGTGTCAACAGCTGCCGCCCATTTGGCATCGCGCGGCTCGGTGATGTAGAACCACGCCGATTGCCATCCCTTTATTGTCTCCACAAAGGAGCCTTCAAGCCATATAACGTTGGGCATCTTGCCCACCATGACTCCGCCGCATTCTGCTTGTTGGCCTCGTACCACCTTCGGCTTGATATTGAAGGTCTTCAACCATAGGCCGAAGTGGGGTTGGATGCGGAGGAAAGCCTCACACACGACGATGAATGCCAAAATGTTGAGGACGAAGTTCGGGGCCAGATCATGAAAGTCCAGCCCGTAGTAGAACATGACACCACAGAGAATGGATGGAGGGGAAACCGCAGTCCACGGAGGAAGTGGTGGAGGAAAACTACCCTCTCGTGAGGTTCCGGGGTAGGGACGATCTGCCCCACAACAGGCAGCCGATGCGCGATATTCGCGGCTAAGTATCCGGCTCCGCGCAACTTCTTGATGTCTCCCTCCGTGACGGAGGAGACCATCCACCTGCCTCCCGCTCTGGACATGGTTGGAGAAGATTGAGGTGGGAAGTGCGGACTTGGGCGCTAGAGCTCAAGTGTGCGAAAACGGATGAGCAAAGGAGGAAGAAGGCATGGATGGAAAGGTGAATCCTTATCCCTTTATATGGGCGGACAAAACTATGTGCCCCCCACTAGCCTGGTAAAACTCGCTTATCCCCCAAGCGCCATAATCGATGGCGCGTGTCGGTGTACAAAAAGAGGGGTACGCTTTTTTTACCCCTATAACTGTGCACGGGCAGTCTGAGCCACAGGCACCACCACACTGAGCAAGGCAAGGGAGGTGAGCCAAGGTAAGGCCGAAGCCCAGGGGAAGCAAAATGACGCCAAGACCAAGACCACAAAGAGCAAAGGGGACGATGCAGACCCCCCGGCAAGATCCTTGCCGGGAGGCGGTTTTAGCAAACCCGGCAAGATCCTTGCCGTGGCAGCTCGCCCCACACCTACGGAGTGAGTCATCCTTGAGTCCACTACCCCCATGGGGAAAGGATTCGGGAGACATACCTATGGTGGCATGCAGATCTTTGTGAAGACATTCAAGATCAGATATACCCTTTAGAAGATGATGATCCTTGGCGGGATCCCAGCCAAGGAGGACCACAAGGCCCCTGGCAAGAGCCTTGTCGGGGATGACAGCAGGCGCCACGGCAAGACCCTTGCCGGGGCCCCGGCAAGGCCCTTGCCAAGAACACCTGTTGGGCCACCATCAGGCCCATGCCAGTCAAACCTCCACCGTCGTTCGCATGCAGCTGCCGACCCAACCAGCTGGGCAGGCACCTGCGTGGCAGCATGCAGATCTTCATGGAGACCCACCACTGCGCCACCTTAGCTGCATGCCTGCCTACATGGCACCGCGGGCACCGCTGGCCAGGGCGCGTGTCGACGCGAGAGGGAGCGGCGACGGACGAGACAGGGCTCTCCCCCGTCCCCGATAAAGCAAGGACACCTGGGCAAGACGCATTAAATGCGCCTTGTCATGTAATGCGAGGGATAACCTCACATCACTGCTCCCTTTCAACCTCCTGGTGCTACTGTGGCAACCCCTTTTCCTATAAAAGGAGGCCCGAGGCGACCAGGAGGAGGATTCAGCTTTTTGGAGCTCCTCACACCCCATAGTTAGCTCAAGAACACAGATATACAATCCACCAAAGCAGGAGTAGGGTTTTACGCATCCCCGCGGCCCGAACCTGGATAAACGAACCGTGTCCTATCTGTTTGATCCGCTCTGCTCACGACCCTGCGCCCCGCAACGGTAGTAGGGATTCTTGTGATCCCATAGGTGTCGTTCCCACCGACATCTTTGGCGTGCCAGGTAGGGGGCGCAGTTGTGAGAATCGGCTTTAGCAGTTAGTTCGACGCTTCTTCATCGTCATGGCGCCCAAGAAGAAGACGACGGTGGCGGTTGGCCCGTCGGAAGCCGGACATCCCGTCCCGATGCGGGCGAGCAGCGGACCGGTCGCAGAAAGGACCCTGGGCACCGTTCGCGAACACCAACACCGTCCCAGCAGCCGGAGTTTGTGAGGCGGCGATGTTCGTGCACCTGGTAACGGGCCGCACGCCGCTAAATCCAAAGACGGAGCCAGGCCCTCCGCGGGTGGCGCGGGGCCTTCCAAGATCGCTACCGCACCGCCCGAAGGCGATGCGAGGGCCTCCAAGACTCCCACTCCGGCGCCGACGGAGCGCTCCTCTCAAGCGGCGCGTGACGAACAGCGCAATCATGCCGAAGACCCCGGGCGTCGCCGCAGGAAGAGCCCCGAGCGCCACTCCCGGGAGGTAGAAGACCTGCCCGCTCGCCGAGGCGCTGGTGAAGATGGCATGCAACCGCGGGGTCGTGATAGAGCTCCTTCTGACATGGTCAGAAGTTGAAGCGCGTCGTGATCCGTGCAGGTTTCGCTTCCACCGACGCCAGCAGAAGCCCTGGCGCGCGTGCAGTTGCTCCTCGATTTTCCTCCCACTACGATGAAACTCGACGAATGGAGAGCCACTATCCGAAGCCTTGTTGCAGTGGCCAACAAAGACGAACCGAGTCCGGTGGAGCCCCCGGGTTGATGCTCCGACGGAGTCCCACGCACCAGTGGCAGGAAAGCCGGCGGCGCCGCGACCATGGTGCACTCGCCTCCTCCTCACCCGGTATCGCGGACGCCAGCCCATCGCGGTGTTGCGGGCGACGAAATCTCCATAGCGTCGTCCGACCCGCGGACCCACTGTGTCCAGCGCCAAGTCCTTTGGGAACGAGAACATGAAGATGCTCGAACCACTATCGAGCATCGGCGCGGAGCGCGCCACCAGTCAGACAGGCGAGCAGGGCCTGCTGTGAACCACCCGGCACCGGAGAGCCCTGGAGGCCTACCTTACGAGGTAGGCTGTCCGGCTTTTACCCGTGAGCTGCGGCAGTTCCAGTGGCCCACTCACCGCACCTTCAGACTTGATGTGGGCGAAAAGTACAGCGGCAAGACCCACCTGTCCGAGTTCCTCAGCATCTACACCATTGCGATGCAAAGCTGCCGGAGCCCATGATGATAAGGTGCTTGCGAATTACTTTCCGTTGGCTCTTAAACCCAACGCCATGTAATGGTTGATGCACTTGCCGGTAGACTCTATTTCCTCCTGGTTGGATTTGTGCCATGAGTTTGTGGGCGCCTTTACTGGAGGCCACCAAGCCCATGGCCAAGCGAGCAACCTGCACGTCATTCCCCAGAAGGGAGGCGAGAGTCTCCGTAAGTATATACAAAGGTTCAGCCGGATACAGTACAATATCCCTGATGTTCACCCTGCCGCCATCATCAGCGCGTTCCATCAGAACGTGCGTAACCGCAAGATGCGCGAAGAGCTGGCAATGAACAAGGTAAAAGATGTAGCAGAACTCTATATTCTTGCTGACAGATGTGCCCGGGCTGAAGAGGGAAGGAAGTACCCCGGCGAAGATGCCAGCGTGGAAACCGACTCCTCAGATGAAGATACTGCCGCACCGGCGAATAAGGGCCGGCGCCGCAACAGGAAGCGCAAGGGTAAAGCCGTGCTTGCCGTCGAGGGATCTGGTGACACCGGCTCCACCAAGAAAACCAAGGCAGATGACCCCGGCAAGGAAATTGCCGGATGTGTCACCTGCCGGGCCTTGGAGGTTGCCGAGAAGCCAGGGAACTCTGACAAGCGATACTGCAAGATCCATCGCTCCAAAGGCCATGCTCTCCAAGACTGCCGACAAGTTGAGCTCCTCGCTGAGAAGCAGAGGGCTGAATATGAGAGGCAGGACAAGGAGAAGGGCCAAGACGGTGCTGAGGGGTCCGGCAAGAAGCGTGACGGCCAGGCGGGCCGTCATGGGAAGGATAAACAACAGGAGAGGCCCGCCCGGGGCCGTGACAAAAAGCCAGAAGACGACGATCATGAAGAGGACAACGAATCCGGCGACCAAGTGTTTCAGAAAGCTACAGAGGCCATGTGCATCGACGGCGGCGCCTCGCTGCATACTTCTCACCACCAGCTTAAACAGTGGGTGCGAGAGATTACAGCGGCAGAGCCGTCGTTTGATGCCCAAAGGCCGCTGAAGTGGTCCAGCACACCTATCATTTTTGACACTGAGGATCACCCTGATCGCACTACTGCGGTCGGGTGCTTGCCATTGTTGGTTTCACCAACAATATGCAACCTCAAGGTGACAAAGATGCTAGTCGATGGTGGGGCCGGTCTGAACTTGATCTCGCCTGCCGTGATCGAGAAACTGCAAATTCCTGATGGAGACCTCGAGGAGACGGGCACGTTTCAGGGGGTCAACCTGGGAAGAAGCCAACCTAAGGGAAAGGTCATGCTTCCCGTGACTTTTGGAAGCGATCTGAACTACAGGACGGAGAGGATCGTGTTTGATGTTGCCAAGATCCCCTTGCCCTAGAACGGGATCCTTGGCCGCCCAGCACTAGCCAAGTTCATGGCAGCGTCACACTACGCCTACAACACCCTAAAGATGCCAGGACCTGTGACGATCATCACCATCCCCTCCGATAAGAAAGATGCGCTGATTTGCGCTGACCAACTATACCAGCAAGCAGTTGCAGCAGCTGCCGCCACTAGGGCACTTGCTCCTGCCGCTGGGACCCCGGGAGGGAAGAAGAAGAAGAAGACCGGTGAGACCTCGGACACCCACTCCGGCAAGCGCACCTCTTCGGAGTGTAGCGCTCCCGTCGAGGACATGCCAGAGAGCTCCACCGGCAGAAACAAGAAGCCCAGGGCCATACCGCCGGGAACCAAGAAGGTTTCTGTCAATGAGGACGACATGGGAGGGGCTTTCACCATAAGCTCCACCCTTGATGACAAATAGGAAGACGCGCTCGTCACCTTCCTGTGGGCGAATGTCGATGTGTTTGCATGGCAAGCTTCCGACATCCCCGGCGTTCCCAGGGAGGTGATTGAGCACCACCTTGCTGTCTGTCCTCATGCGCGGCCCGTCAAGCAGAAGGTCAGAAAGCAAGCTTTGGAATGACAAGAGTTCATCACAGAGGAGATCCGGAAACTGGAAGCAGTGGGTTTGGTAAGAGGAGTGCTCCATCCAACGTGGTTGGCCAATCCGGTCATAGTGCGCAAGGCTAATGGGAAGTGGAGGCTGTGTATTGATTACACAGATATCAATAAGGCTTGTCCTAAGGACCCCTTCCCGTTGCCGCACATCGACCAGATTGTTGACTCCACAGCTGGGTGTGATCTGTTGTCATTCCTCGATGCCTACTTCGGCTACCACCAGATCTTCATGACAAGAGAAGACGTAGAGAAAACAACATTCATCACCCCATGTGGTACGTATTGTTTCATGCGGATGCCTTTTAGGCTGAAGAGTGCTGGTTCGACGTTTGCAAGGGCGGTCCAGATTGGTTTTGAACCCCAGCTCCATAGAAATATGGAAGCTTATATGGATGACATAGTGGTCAAAACCAAGGACAGGGCAACCCTCATACCGGATTTGCAAGAAACATTTGCAAACCTGTGCAAGATCAATCTCAAGCTGAACCCTGAGAAGTGCGTCTTTGGCGTCCCGTCTGGCAAGCTTCTCAGGTTCTTTGTGTCACAGCGTGGGATAGAGGCCAATCCGGACAAGATCAAAGCTATAGAGAAGATTGAAGCACCCAAGCGAATCAAGGATGTGCGTCGGCTTGCTGGTTGCGTCGCCGCCATGGGCAGATTCATTTCCAAGTCTGCCGAGCGCGCCCTTCCCTTTTTCAAGATCCCGAAAAAGGCGGGCCCGATGGAGTGGATGCCAGAAGCCGAAGCAGCATTGCAAGATTTGAAGAAGTACCTCTCCTCCGCGCCAATACTAGTTGCGCCTAGGCCACAGGAGCCATTGCTACTGTACCTGGCGCCAACGAACCAGGTGGTCAGCGTCGCACTAGTGGCGCAGAGAGAGGTTGACGACGAGGTAATGGCAGCGATAGAGCCCGACACCACCAATGCAGAGACGACACAGACAGTTGAAGTGCCGCCGAAAAATAAAATGATGTAGCACCCGGTCTACTTTGTTAGTTCCCTCCTGCAGGGAGCTAGATCAAGGTACTCCGGCGTGCAGAAACTGCTCTTCGGCCTTCTTATGGCCTCAAGGAGGCTGCGGCACTACTTCCAGGCACACGAGATCATTGTCGTCACTCGCCTCCCTCTGCAACGGATATTGCACAATCCAGATGGAACGGGAAGAATTGTGGAATGGGCACTGGAGCTGTCCTGCTTTGGCGTCAAGTTTGAAAGTACTTCGATGATTTAGAGCCAAGTCCTGGCGGAGTTCATTGCAGAATGGACCGCAACGCCTGACGGAGAAGCCCAAGAGACCGCTCTCCCCGGCAAGGAGGCAAGTTGCAGTTGGATCATGTACTTTGATGGAGCTTTCTCCTTACGTGGCGCCGGGGCTGGCGTACTGCTTGTCGCGCCCACCGGAGAGCACCTCAAGTACGTGATCCAGATGCACTTCCCCAGGGAGGTGTCAACAAACAATACGGCAGAGTACGAAGGGCTGCTTGCCGGTCTTAGGATCGCGGCAGACCTCGGAATCAAGAAGCTCATCGTCAGGGGCGACTCGCAGCTCGTCGTCAAGCAAGTCAACAAGGACTACCAAAGCCTGTTGATGAAGGCCTACATCGATGAAGTGAGAAAGCTGGAAGAGCGTTTCGACGGTATACAGGCTGAATATGTTCCCTGAGCGGAGAACGACATCGGCGATTACCTGTCAAAATGCGCTGCCCTCAAGCTACCTGTGGAACCAGGTACCTTTGTGCTCCAGCTAACTCAGCCATCCGTTGATCCATCAACAGAGCAGAACAAGAGGAGGAAATCAGGACCCGGCAAGTACTTCCCCGCCAAGCTCCCCAGAGCCACCGGCAAGGATGTTGCCAGGGACACTGAGCCCGCCACGGGACGGCTAGCTCCGGCGAAGCGTCAAGCTCTTGCCGTCGAGACAGCCGCTCCTATAGCGGAGGAAATGCCTTTAGTCCTCGCCGTCGAGCCCCAGGCTCCAGCGTGGGCACAGCATACCGTCTGATTCCTCCAAACAAGGGAACTTCCTGAAGAGCGGGAAGAAGCGGAAAAAGTAGCCCGTCGCTCTACCATGTACCAGTTCGTCGATGACGTCCTGTACGGAAAGAGGCCAAACGGTGTGAAATTGAAGTGTATCCCTCGGGAGGAAGGACTGGATCTGTTGGCGGAGATACACGGAGGCATATGTGGGTCCCACATCGAGTCAAGGGCCCATGCCGGCAAGGCATTTCAGCAAGGCTTCTTCTGGCCCACCGCCCTCCAGGATGCGACGACACTAGTCACCAGGTGTGAAGCGTGTCAGTTCCATTCAAAGAAGCTTCATCAGCCAGCTCAAGCCCTTCAAACCATTCCTCTCTCCTGGCCCTTCTCGGTCTGGGGGCTCGACATACTGGGCCCTTTCCCCCGCGCTGTCGGGGGCTTTGAGTACTTGTACGTTGCAATCGACAAGTTCACAAAGTGGCCGGAGGTGGAGGCAGTGAGGAAAGTCACAGCTCAGTCAGCCGTCAAGTTCTTCAAGGGACTAATGTGCCGTTTTGGTGTACCCAACAGGGTCATCACCGACAACGGCACATAGTTCACAAGCCGCACCTTCATGCAATATATCCAAGACCTCGGCAGCAAAGTCTGTTTCGCTTCCGTTGCTCACCCACGAAGCAATGGTCAAGCTGAGAGGGCAAACACTGAAGTACTCCGAGGCTTAAGGACCAAGACCTTCAACAGGCTGCACAAGAGTGGAAGGTGCTGGAGTGATGAGTTGCCGATGGTTCTTTGGTCGATCAAGACGACGCTAAATCGAGCCACCGGCCAGACACCTTTTGCCCTGGTATACGGGGCAGAAGTAGTTCTCCCCACTGAACTCATATACGGGTCACCTCGAGTTCTCGCTTATGATGAGCTTGAGCAAGAGCAACTGTGGCAAGATGACACAATGCTCCTTGAGGAAGATCGTCTTCGGGCGGCTGTGAAAGCAGCACGCTACTAGCAAGCCTTGCGCCGCTACCATAGCCGCAAGGTTCATGCCCGAAGCTTTGAGGAAGGCAACCTTGTCCTTCGGCGCATTCAATCGGCCAAGAATTCCAACAAGTTGACGCCAAAGTGGGAAGGCCCTTATCGGGTAATATGAGTCACCAGGCCCGGCGCAGTCCGCCTGGAGACTGAAGATGCCGTTCCGGTGAGTAACTCCTGGAACATTGAGCATCTTCGCAAGTTTTACCCATGAGGCACGGCTTGCTGGGCCCCCTGGCAAGCCACCTTTTGTACAAGCATTGCCGATGATGCATGTAACCCTTTGTACAAAGCCAGCCGCAGACCCTGAGCATAAATAAATGAAGCGCTGGCGCCCTAAGTTATAGCATGCATGCTAGGTCGAGTCTCGTCCTTGGTTAGGGTTGATAGTGCTTAGCAGCGACTAACCCATAGCTTAGAGGTCGAGTGTGCGTCTCTTTGGCGTTCTTTCGTCTTCTTTGGTTCTCAGGACTCACAGGTATCCTTGCCGGATCACTTGAGGACGAAAAAGAGAAGAGGGACAGACCAACATCTAGACCCCGGCAAGCCAGTATTGCCAGGGGCTGCAAGAGCAAAGATTCACCCACGGCAAACCAGAGTTGCTGAGGGCTATAGCTTCAGATAAGTTCTTCATCCCTTACCATGCATTCCCTTATGGACTGAGGTATGTGAAACCTTGTTTTTTCCTAAAACTACCGTGCTCCCCTAACTCTAGGCCCTAGGGCTCGTTCCTGGGGCCAGGTTTGGTTGTAGTCGCGGCAGCGAGAGGATAAAACAAGGAGCCTGAACCCACCTCATCCCTACCTCCGCCAAAGGTGTGAGAAAGGTCGAGCGAAGTGGGGAGACGGCAAGGCCTGTTGCCGGGCAAGGAAATGTTTATCTTAAGGATATCAAGGATTTACTCCTTGTCGTGGGTTCTACCCACAAACAAATGACCCGGCAAGCATCCCTTTTTCATTAAAAACATTCCACTCAGGTACAGTCCATAGGGAATGAAAAACATGAATGATGGGATTACAAGTTTTAAATTTAGCTCAGGCCCGAAGGCTTACAAACTAAAAAGAGATAAGGTTCCCATAATCCCTTTCTTGTCCCTCTCCTCGGGAGGCAGGTCAAGGAGGCGAAAAGGGCAAAAGGGGCGCCTAGGCGAGCTACGGGTGGCAGAACACACCAAGAGAACATCTCGGTGGCCGTCCGAAGGCTGGATGGTGATGGCGGCGCCGGAAGCAGAGCTCGAAGACGAGGCGGCAGGACGTCAGCATGCGTCGAAGGCATCGGTGCCCGCGTACTCTGACTTGACGGCCTTGCCACCCACCCTCTTCCTCTTCCGTAGCCTCCCAATGCCAACCGCCCAAGGAGACGACCCCGAGAAGTTCAGGGAGCCGGCGACGCAGATGATGGGGTCACCGGTGCCGCACGGAGCGGCACCCGACACCTAATCGGACTCGTCATCCTGCCGCCTACTACCCTCATCGTCGCTGCCGCTGTCCTCCTCGTCACTCCCGCCCGAGGAGGAGTCTTCACTATTAGAAGAGCTCTCCACGTAGCACCTTGCACGGGTCCCAAAGCACCCGAAGACCTTGACGGAGAGAAGGCCATCCTCCATCAGCTTAAAATGGAGAGTGAGCCCCTCCGTCAAGCGGTGGATATGGGCAAACGTCTCCAATCCTCGACAGAGATACATCACGTGAGGGGCAGGGAAATCGACGCGGGCCCGCATGCCACTGATCGCGCAGCCCCTCATGTGCAGCCACAATGACTCCGGCGGATCCAGCTCCATCTCCCGCGCGAATGGAGTCGGGAGACGAAGGCGATGGCGAGGCGGCCGGCGTAGCCTGATGAAGAACTCGCAAGGGTCATCCCCAACGTGGCCCTCCACGGGGGGAAGAACTGCTGGCGGAGGCGAGGCCGATGTGCCGCCCCGTCCTCCTCTTCCCCGAGCGCCTCGGCCTCGCCCACGGCCTCGCCCCCTCCCCCTTCCCCTCGCGGCTGGCTCTGCCACCGCGGGTGCAGGAGAAGGAGGGACGCGTTGTCGAGCGGCGACCCTCGCCGCCACTGTTGAAGGACCAGGATTCCCTCTCTCCATGATGGATGGAAGGGGGGAGCAGAAGCCGAAGGAATGAGGAGATGAAGGAATGCGGGATGCCATCCCCCTCCCGCTCTTTATAAAGGAACGGTGTGGGGGCTCGGCCACCCTGCTCATCCAATCAAGACGCAAAAGGCGCAGGGAACTGGGACCGACCCGCCACCCCAGCCCACGGCGGCCCGGTTTCCCGCCTCCACCATTCACCACCCCAAGCGCATGAGAGCCACGTGCCAGGCGTGCAGGACCGAGGTGAAGGGTTAGGCGACCACTCCCCACCACATGATCGTGGGGAGTGGACGCCTTAAAGACCACTCCTCGGCCCCGTTCAGTAAATGGGCCGCACCTCCACGCCTCCCTCCGTTTATGGGGAAGGCGCAATCCGCCCCCTTTACTATGACGTGACGCATGCATGCAGAGCTCAGCCCCACGCATGCCGTCCATGTCACACACGCCTCCCCATGCCGCGCCACGCACGGGAAGCATGGGAAGCGCAGCGCGCGAAGAGACTTACCGCGGTAAAAACCGCCCTGCCTGCCCGCGCACCGTTTTTGCGCCTAGCCCAATGACGCGATTGCGCTTACATGTGGCCCAGGCCCGGGGGCTCCTGTCGGTGTACAAAAAGAGGGGTACGCTTTTTGTACCCCTATAACTGTGCATGGGCAGTCTGAGCCACGGGCACCACCACACTAAGCAAGGCAAGGGAGGTGAGCCAAGGTAAGGCCGAAGCCCAGGGGAAGAAAAACGATGCCAAGACCAAGACCACAAAAGAGCAAAGGGGATGAAGCGGACCCCCCAGGCAAGACCCTTGCCGGGAGGCGGTTTTAGCAAACCCGGCAAGACCCTTGCCGTGGCAGCTCGCCCCACACCTATGGAGTGAGTCACCCTTGAGTCCACTGCCCCCATGGGGCAAGGATTCGGGAGACATCCCCGTGGTGGCATGAAGATCTTTGTGAAGACATTCAAGATCAGATATACCCTTTAGAAGATGATGATCCTTGGCGGCATGCAGATCTTCGTGGAGACCCACCACTGCGCCACCTCAGCTGCCTGCCTGCCTACATGGCACCACGGGCGCCGCTGGCCAGGGCGCGCGTCGACGCGAGAGGGAGCGGCGATGGACGAGATAGGGCTCTCCCCCGTCCCCGATAAAGCAAGGACACCTGGGCAAGACGCATTAAATGCGCCTTGTCATGTAATGCGAGGGATAACCTCACATCACTGCTCCCTTTCCACCTCCTGGTGCTACTGTGGCAACCCCTTTTCCTATAAAAGGAGGCCCGAGGAGACCAGGAGGAGGATTCGGCTTTTTGGAGCTCCTCACGCCCCATAGCTAGCTCAAGAACACAGATATACAATCCACCAAAGGAGGAGTAGGGTTTTACGCATCCCCGCGGCCCGAACCTGGATAAATGAACCGTGTGCTATCTGTTTGATCCGCTCTTCTCACGACCCCGTGCCCCGCAACCGTAGTAGGGATTCTTGTGATCCCATAGGTGTCGTTCCCACCGACAGCGCGGTTGGGTTACCCACGCCCGTATTGATGAGAATCCCGTAATAAGGGGACACGATCTCTGCTTTGACAAGACGTGTCAAAAAACTGCCTCGCGTTATGTGCGGGGCTAGTTAAAGGAAACGGTTCGAATAATCACCGGGCTATGGCATAATGTCATGTTGCCAAAACGTGTCAGCAGATTAGAAGATTTGTGTAAATATTATTCTCTCTACGACAGTATGTGGAACTTATTTTGCAGAGCCGGACAATATCCTTGTGTTCAAAATCTTCTATGAAGTATTCGGAGGAGGAACCCACCTTGCAATGCCGTAGACAATATGTGCGCCGGACTCGTCGTCATTTAAGCCTGCTTCAGGAGCTACTGAGGGAGTCCTGGATTAGAGGGTGTCCGGATAGCCGGACTATAACCTTTGGCCGGACTCTTGGACTATGAAGATACAAGATTGAAGACTTCGTCCCATGTCCGGATGGGACTTTCCTTGGCGTGGAAGGTAAGCCTGGCAATAAGGATATGTAGATCTCCTCCCATTGTAACCGAGTCTGTGTAACCCTAGCCCTCTGCGGTGTCTATATAAACCAAAGGGTTTTAGTCCATAGGACGAACAACAATCATACCATAGGCTAGCTTCTAGGGTTTAGCCTCTCTGATCTCGTGGTAGATCTACTCTTGTACTACCCATATTATCAATATTAATCAAGCAGGACGTAGGGTTTTACCTCCATCAAGAGGGCCTGAACCTGGGTAAAACATTGTGTCCCCTGCCTCCTGTTACCATCCAGCCTAGACGCACAGTTCGGGACCCCCTACCCGAGATCCGCCGGTTTTGACACCGACACTAAGCACTTCTCCTAGTACAAAAAAGATCAATCTAGTAGGCCAAACCAAACTGATAATTCGAAGAGACTTGCAAAGATAACCAATCATACATAAAAGAATTCAGAGAAGATTCAAATATTGTTCATAGATAGTCTTGATCATAAACCCACAATTCATCGATCTCAACAAACACACCGCAAAAAGAAGATTACATCGAATAGATCTCCACAAGAGAGGGGGAGAACATTGTATTGAGATCCAAAAAGAGAGAAGAAGCCATCTAGCTACTAACTATGGACCCGTAGGTCTGAGGTAAACTACTCACACTTCATCGGAGGGGCTATGGTGATGATGTAGAAGCTGTCCGTGATCGATGCCCCCTCCGGTGGAGCTCTGGAACAGTCCCCAAGATGGGATCTCGTGGATACAGAAAGTTGCAGCGATGGAATTAGGGTTTTGGCTCTGTATCTGATCGTTTGGGGGTACGTAGGTATATATAGGAGGAAGGAGTACGTCGGTGGAGCAACAGGGGGCCCACGAGGGTGGACGGCGCGCCTGGGAGGGGTGGTAGGCGCGCCCCCTACCTCGTGGCCTCCTCTTTTGTTTCTTGACATAGGGTCCAAGTCCCCTGGATCACGTTCGGTGAGAAAATCACGTTCCCGAAGGTTTCATTCCATTTGGACTCCGTCTGATATTCCTTTTCTTCGAAACCCTGAAATAGGCAAAAAAACAGCAATTCTAGGCTGGGCCTCCGGTTAATAGGGTAGTCCCAAAAATAATATAAAACTGGATAATAAAGCCCAATAATGTCCAAAACAGTAGATAATATAGCATGGAGCAATCAAGAATTATAGATACATTGGAGACGTATCAGGTACGCAGGAGGAGAGCAGCAGCAGGAGGAGCCATAGAGGGCTACTCCCAATACGCCGCCCCCATCGACCACGCCACCCCAGGGGGCGTCCCCGGCAAGGGCGCCAGGCACCGGCCCACGCACGAGGAGGAGGAGGAGAACTTGGGCACCGACGGCTTTGCCTCGACGCCAAATGTTGGCGGGGACGGGGCTTCCGTTTCCCAGCCGGGTACTGGCACAGGTAAGCCGTTTGCCGTTCATCCCTGCTTCCCCCCTTTTTTGCTCCTGGTCCTGGCCTTGCCTCACCCCCTTCTTCGGCGCCCAGATTCCTCCTCGGTGAACCAAGAGGACGTGGACACCGTCATTGAGGGCGTCGCCAAGGCCACCGGGGCGGACGCCGATAGGATCACCGCCGAGGAGGCTGCCAAAGACGCCGCCGAGGACGCCGCCGAGGGGCCCACCGGGGAGGCTGACAAGGCTGCCGCTGAGGAGGCCAGCAAGGGGCCTGCCGGGGAAGCCGGCTCCTACACGCCATGGGCGCCAGCTTCCGGAAGCTCCAGGCGCTCCATCGCGCCCGACTGGACAAGGCTAAGTCCAGGACAGGGGTGGTGGAGAAGGCGGAGGTGGACCTCTGGAAGAGCGTTGCCGAGGCGCAGGATTGGTTCTGCGAGGCCCACAAGGAGCTCAAGGTGGCCCAGGGTGAGCAGGCCAGGCGCGACGTGGAGCTCACCATGAAGCTCGTCGACGTTGAGAGATCTCAGGAGGCGGTGAAGAACTTGGCCGAGGCCGCCGAAGCCGCTCGGACCCAGCGTGAGGCCGCGCTGAACTCCAAGGAGGAGGACCTTGCTGCGTGCGAGGAGAAGCTTGCCGCCATGCTTCGCGGCAAGGATGCAGAGGTGGAGAAGCTTGTCTTGCAGCGGACAAGCGAGCTGGAGCAGAGGCACAAGGAGGCACTCAATGCCCAGGCCCAGGTTCACGGCGGCAAGGTGGAGGAGCTAGAGGCAGAGCGCGACAGGCTGAGGGAGTAGGCCCTGAAGCTGTCCCAGGAGCAGGACACGCTCAACAGTGCCCTGACAAAGGCGGAGGGCGCGGTCGTCAGCAAGGCTGGGGAGCTCTCCGAGGCCAACAACTCCATCAAAGACCTCAAGCTGAAGCTGGAGGGTCTCGAGAAGGTGCTGTCGGAGGCCACAACCCGAGAGGGGACCCTGGCCAAGGAGCTGGAGGCCGAGAAGCTATTGCGGAAGAACGAGGGCCTCAACTTCGCGGACCACGTGGAGGGAAAGAACCGTTGGCTCGATCGCCTTGCCACCGTCGCCAACCAGGCCGCCGCACAGCTGGCCCTCATGGGGATGCCGGACATGAGGTATGTCCCGGAGCACGGCATGAGCGCCAATTGTAGCCTGACCATGTTCTTTGAGAAGGTCATCGGTGCTCTGGAGTGGCTCCACGCCAACCGGGCGGCCTCACTGGCCGACGAGGCCCAAAGTTTTTGCCAGGGTGCCATGACCAAGGTTCTCACCAAGGTGGCGCACTGGTACCCCGACCTCGACTTCGACGCCGCGCTGGAGAGCTTGCTGGAGGGAACCGACCTTGCGTCGCTTAGGGAGCGCATCGAGCCCATCATCAGCCGAGTCGGCGGAATTCTGAGGGTGGAGGGCCAATGCCGGGATTAGGCATCCCATTTTTTTATCGCCGCTGCAGGTTCACAACCAAGACAATTGCTATCTCTAGTTAGAACCGTAGCAACAATTTGATGTAACATAACTCTGCAGCACTTTTTAGTATCATGCATGTTATTTTCATGTTTGATTTTTCCTTGTATGTCCACCCTACTTAACTAGGTAGGCTTGCCGGCGCATAAACCCAGGGCGGCGTCGTGGGGACGGATCCCCATTGGCCTGCCAGGTGTGCTTGCTGCCGGGCAAACCACCTTACCGCCCTTAGCGCGGCCGCCCGAACTGTCGAGTTTGACTCGAGTCAGAGTCAGGAGCGTTGCCAGGTGCGGAAGGCTACCCCGCCACTCTTGACGCGGCAGCTTTGAGCTGTTGAGCAGACTCGAAACAGAACAAAGGTGTTGCCAATCGCGGGGGGCCCCCTTGCGTGCAGGTTTCCCATACATAGGCCAGATCTCCGAGGACAATAACCTTAAGTGTAACAGGAAATAATCCAAGGCTATGAATGACTTAGCTTTTCTGTCGCCGAGACGGCGTCGTTCGTCTAGCCGCCTTCTTCTCAGAAACCGAAAGCGATGAAGAACCGCTAGGCTAATTACCAGACCAGATTCTCACAATTGCGCCCCCTACCTAGCGTGCCAAGGATGTCGGTGTGGAACGACACCTATGGGATCACAAGAATCCCTACTACGGTTGCCGGGGAGCGGGGTTGCGAGGAGAGCAGGGCTAGTAGACAGCACAAGGATCGTTTACCCAGGTTCGGGCCGCGAGGATGCGTAAAACCCTAGTCCTGCTTTGGTGGGTGTATTTGTGAGAGTTCTTGAGCTCTCGAACTAGCTGTGGTCAGCATGTGGTTAGAAATAGCTGAATCCCCCTCCTCGTCGCCTCGGGCCTCCTTTTATAGGAAAAAGCGGTTGCCACAGTGGCACACAGGAGGTGGAAAGGTCTACAGTGGCACGAGGTTATCCCTCGTATTACAGGACAAGGTACATTTAATGCATCGCTTAGGTGTCCTCTTGCTTTATCGGGGACGGGGGCGAGGTCCGTCCCATCCGTCGCCGCTCCTCCTTGCTTCGACACGCGCCTGGGCCAGGGATGTGTGCGGTGCCATGTAGGCAGGCAGGCAGCTGAGTTGGCGCGGTGGTGGAGCCTTCACGAAGACCTGCATGCCGCCATGCAGGCGCTTGATGAGTTGGCCTGGGAGCTGCATGTCGCCACGCAGGTGCCCGCCCGATTGGTTGGGCTGGCAGCTGCATGTGAACGGCGATGGAAGCTTGGCTGACGTGGGCTTGGCGGTGGCCTTGCCGGTGTCTTTGGCGAGGGCCTTGCCGGGTGGCCCGGTAAGGGTCTCGCTGTGGCATGTTGTCGTCCCCGGCAAGGGTCTCACCGGGGGTCTGTGGCCTTGCTTGGCAAGGATCTTGCCGAGAATTGTCGTCTTCTAATCTGATCTTGAATATGTCTTCACAAATATCTTCATGCCACCACAGGGCTGCCTTCCCGAGCCCTGGCCCCATGCTGGTGATGGCACTGGGGGCTGTGGGCTCAAGGGTGGCTCGCTCTGTTGGTGCGGGGCGAGCTGTCCTGGCAAGAGTCTTGCCGGGGCCGCTGAGGCCACCCAGCAAGGGTCTTTCTGGGGGAACTTGCTTCGTCCCTGAGCTCTTTGTGGTCTTGGCCTTGGCGTTCCTTTGATTGTCTTGGGCTTCGATCTTACCTTGGCTTACCTCCCTCGTTCTGCTTGGTGTGGCCGTGGGCGCGGCTCTGACTGCCCGTGCACAGGAAAAAAGGGGTACAAAGATGCACCCCTATTTTGTACTCTGACAAAGTGTTCACTTCCATGACGAGAAATGTCGTGTCATGGCAGTGCTTTCGTCAAGGGTAACCGACACGTGGCATCCACCGTAATGGAACGCCATTAAGCTATCGGGTCCGGTTTTGGATCCGATAACCCGTTAATAGCCCGAACCAATGGGGATTTTCCATGTGTAAAATACTCATTGGCCGGAGGAAACACGTGTTTGCTCACCGTTGGGACATGTCTCACTCATCCAATGGGCGAGATGCGCCTATAATACGTTGACACATGGATCGGCCCAAAAGTGGCCCATAAAGATTAAATGGGCCGACCCAACTAAAGACCCACAAAATTTAGCGGGCCATAACGGGTCGGCCCAACAAATGGCCCACACAATTTAGCGGGCCATAATGGGCCGGCCCAATAAATGGCCCACAAGATTTAGCGGCCCATAATGGGCCGGCCCAGCTAAAGGCCCACAAGATTTTGCACACCATAATGGGCTGGCCCAGCTAAAGGCCCAACATTCTTAGTTAAGGCCCGTACAGCTAGTGTCAAATCGGCCCATCAATGGACCATCCTAAACTTGTCATCATCACGGCCCATGGTCACTTCTGGCTCGTTAGCAGACCGCTAAGAATTTGGTCGAATTATGGCCTGGTGTGTTTTCGGCCTGTTAAAGGTCCTGCTTCATTTGGGTCCATTTATAGGCCATTGAAACTTTCGGCCCATAGACGATCGTGAAGGATATGGGTCATATTCGGCCATGTCTGACATTCGGCCTATTAGAGGCCCGCTACAGATTTGGGCCACTTTCAGCCTATTGTGACTTTTGGCCTGTTAACATCGGACGAAATCCATGGGCCATATGTGGCCCAACGCCACACCAGGCCTACTAATGGCCCATATAAAAATGACACTAATCAAGCACGGCCGAACTTTCGGCCTGTTAAAGGCCCGTGTAGTAGGTCAGCGCATTTACGGCCCGTCTGAATTTCGGCCTGTGGACGATCCGCATTGTAAATGGGACACCATTTCGGCCTGTTGAGACCAGTGGGTTATTTGGCACAATCAGAGCCCAATCTACCTTTCGGTCTATTAAAGGCCCATGTTTTTATGGGCTCGAGATATTTACACATGCAAACAGCCTATTATAACCGAGGGCCCAAATTATATTTAGGCATGTTAAAGGCCCACTATGGGCACAGGCCTACCTAAAAAATATGAAAGCTTATGCTGATTTAGGCCTAGATATTTTAGTGGGCTACATGCAAATTTCGGCCCAGAATCGATTTTAGCCCAATTGGAATGGGCCCGATGAATGTTGGCATGTTGGGCTCCTACGAAGCTTTCGGCCGAATACATTACTAAGATAAACCTACACTATACAAAAATAGCGTTGTAATTACTACAGCCTTTGGCAGCATCATAAATGCTATATCACAACAAATAAATTCCAACCATACAACAAAAGGCATGTTGGCATAAAGTTTACATTCCTTGCAGATAAAAGCACCATCAGATGTATAGAAACACAGATCATTTGACCTGAGTGCTTATGTTTCAGGCTGTAGAATCTGATGGAGCAACACGATCATCCCCTTTTTCCGCCATTGCTCTTGAACACCGAAGCAAATGTCTGATAGTCTGGTTTCAAAACCATTCATATCTTCACGACATTTGTCAACCACTATTTTTGTTTCCGACACAACGTGCATTAGGGATTGGACTTGTGTCTGGAGCACAGATATATCACTCTATCTAGCTGGAAGATTTTGTTCAATAGGCGATTTGGACGAGGTTACCTTGACAACCAACCCAGAATTACGCAGAAAGGTGCTTTTTGCACTGTTAGTGGAGAGATACTGACGCACTGCAACAAGAGGTGACATTGTTCCTGTGGTATCCTCATCACCTTCAGGTGGTTGTGGCTGTTCAATCATTTGTTCCATAGCTTGCTGAAAGTTTGAACTTGTAGATTAGTGTACCAGATAAGTTACTAATGAGACAAAAACAAACAAAGTAGGTTTCATGTTTACACATAACTTATTTTGGTGAACTACTGTAATACATTAGCATGTATTGTAGTGCCAACTACATAATAAAATCACTTTCAGAACATATGTCCATGTAGCATGCCTACTGTATTGTCTATTTCCTCACATTCGTTGACATCTAAGGATAAAGAGACATGGCTTAAAGTAGGATGAACAAAGTATGACATCATTCATATCATGGGCAAATAGATATAAAACAAATAGGCTATTCTATCATTGTGTGCACATGTGAACATCACAACTAGATTACAGATCAAGACCTTCATCTCCTTTAAACCATGTAAGGTGAAATGATACATTAAGACAACTGTGTATAAAAGAGAACAGAGTAACTGACATTGGCTGCAAACCAAGCAGTTAAATGAACACATCATAGTACCAATCAGTTCAAAGGAAGGAGGAGAAAGGACTTACAATAGCGTCCTGAACTAGTGTGCTCATGCCCCTCATCTTGCTGGTGTGGCAATCCTTGAAGATTTGTACTGCATTCGGTTCAGGTTCTTTTTGGTCCACACGGTTTTTCCTCTACATTTGGAACAAGTCAATATAGATATGATAATATGGCACAGAAAAAATAAGGAAGTAGCAGCTATTTACAAGAGCCTCGCAGTGTGCAATATAGCTACGGGATACTGTTGTTTGTTGGAATTTCACTTTAGAACGGTTGGTCTTGTTCTTCAAAGAGTTAGCCTAGAAGAAGATACACTTGTAAGGCACATACATAAATACAAGTTCAATATGTGGTCTGATCAAATACATATACCCTACCTAATAATTTGGATCAGACTAGTGTTTAACAAGGGTTGTCCAGTCTTCATCTGTAATATATTCCACTGGAGATGTTTGGGAAATTTCATTGTTAGCCTTGCCTTCAAAGTGAGATTTTCTAAGGTGGTACCGATACTGTCGCAGAGCGGACTGAAAAACATGAGTGCATGCTTGTTTAGTTGCATCATCTTTCGGATCCAACTTGAACCTCATCTGTTGAAAAACGTATGTGAGTCTTATTAGGAGGAAGCTAGAAAGTATGGCACAGAGCAAGACAATATTACAAATTGCGATGAATAACATTACTTACGGATAAATGGTCAAGGAAGGTGTTAAACTGGGTATTGTCTTTCTCATTCCTGTACTGGATCCACGTTGGGAGGATACATGCATGACACCTAACGGTAATGGCTGCCTCTGATACTAACTTGGCTGACTCTATAGCAGCACATGGCCTTTTTAAACCTGCCTCAAAATGGATCTCCATTCTTCCTCCTTTAGATTTTGTTAATCTATCAAGCATTATCACTGATGTCTGTTTCCGCTTGCGCCGTGGTGCTAGTTCAACAATGAATATGGAAAGTGTTAGCGCACATCAAACTGCGAGAGTAAATATAAAGGAGCATGCAACTGCACTTGACTCGATGAGGTACCGTTTTGGTGTTGATGCTCATGAAGTTCATCTGATCTTGCCAAGACCTATTGTGTTAGCAGTGCTTCGGAAGTAGTGTTAGGTGTGAATGCAGCTTGGAACTGGCCAGTTCTGGAGCAAATGAACGAGTAACTCGTTGAGATGCTGGTACAGTTGAAGTGGATGCTGCAGCTAGTGGAGCAGGTGATACTGTGTTTGTAGATTTAGCTGGTGGACTTGGACCATCTACTGCACTATAAGTACCAGCAGAATCTCGATGGCAGATCCTTTTCTATTTCACCCGACGAGTAACACCATTCCCTACTATATTCTTTTCCTTGCTATTTTTTGACTTCGCCATGTCAAGGCATACCCACAACACAAAAGAATAAAATCGCTCTTCAGAACTCATTGACGCATGATATAGACAAGCAATACTTTGATGTAAGACATCCGTATGAGGATGGAATATGTAAAAAAACAATACGGTGTGACATATTGACAGCTACGATGTGTAAACTAAGCAGAAGGATTTTGAAGAAAATAGAAGTAATGCAAGCTAGACACCATATGAAAGATGCGACCAATATCACTCTGCCTAGTTAAAAGTGTCTTGTCATAAGTGGCATTTTGAAAAATTAGAAGCAGTACAACATAGAAATCAGTGCAAGATGCAACCACTATCAAACTTCCATGTTAAAAGCATCCAATCATGAGTGACTGATGCGGGATACACAACAATAGTACTTTGATGTAAGAACATGGTATGATTGATAGATGCAGTGTATTCTAGACACAGAAAGGCATGTCATATGCACATGTATAATGTATAAACTCGGCAGGTGCAATTTAATCAAAATAAAATAAATACAGGCTAGACAACATATGCAACATGAAACCAATTATCACACTGTCAACTTAGAGCAAGCACCTGCGATGGTGGAGTACGGGAGATGAACTCATCATGTAGGCTTGGGACTTCAACTTCATTAGCAGTGGCAGTGGCAAATCTAGAGAGTCTCTGTTTGCGTCGGTCCGGAAGACCACCAACATCCCCTAACTTACTCTTTTCCTTCCTATTTTCTAATATTGCCTTATGAAGTCAAAACCAAAAGAAGATGAATAAAATTAGCTCTGCATAACTGGTTGCTGCATGATACGGACGAACACTACTTTGATGTAAGGCAAGCGTAGGATAGGAGGATGGAATATATACAAAAAGAAGACATCATTGCATATTCAGACGTACGATAGGAGGAGGGAATATGTATGAAAAACAGTAAGCAGAAGGCATTTCAACAAAATTAGAAGAAATGAAAGCTAGGCACCATATGAACATGCAACCAAAATCACTCTATCTGGTAAAAAGTGTCTCGTCGTAAGTGCCATTTCAAGAAATTAGAAACAGTACAATCTAGAAGACAATGCAAGATGCAACCTTGAAAGTGCAACTATCCCTAGGTGGTTTTGGTAATTCATAACAACATATAGCTCATTGAGCTAATGCTTTTCCAAGATGATTATTTCAGGAAAGCTCAATGATTGGCATGGCATGGATGTGAAAGTGGAACCCTCAAAATGCTAAGGACAAAGGATTGGCTCAAGCTCAAAAGCTCAAGACTCTTCATTTTATATTTTAGTGATCCAATATCACATTGAGTCTTTAGGAAAAGCCAATACTATCAAGGAGGGATGAGGTGTTGCTTAATGAGCCTCTTGCTTCATGTGCTTAGTGATATGCTCCAAAACCCTCAGCTACTTTCCCATATCCACATATGACCTAAACCCTAAGCCAAACTCGGTCCTACCGATTCTTCCTATCCGGCGCCACCGAGTTTCACTTGTCATTAGCCACTGCCAAACCCTAGCAATTCGGTCCTACCGATAGGGATCTCGGTCTCACCGAGATGGGGTTGCAAACTCTCTGTTTCCCTTTCGTAACTTTTCGGTCTCACCGAAAGAGCAAATCGGTCCCACCGAGATTGCAATGTAAACTCAGTGTTTCCCCTTTGTAACTTTTCAGTCTCACCGAGTTCCACTCGGTCTCACCGAAAGAGCAAATCGGTCCCACCGAGTTTGCCTGACCAACTCTCTGGTTAGCTAATTACCAAATTCGGTCTCACCGAGTTTGTGTAATCGGTCTCACCGACATTACATTATGCCCAAACCCTAACCATATCGGTCCTACCGAGTTGCATGTCAGTCCCACCGAAAATCTCTAACGGTCACTAGGTTTACATTTTCGGTCCGACCGAGTTTGTTGATTCGGTCCCACCGAGATTGGAGAACTGTGTGTAACGGTTGGATTTTGTGTGGAGGCTATATATACCCCTCCACCTCCTCTTCATTTGTAGAGAGAGCCATCAGAACACATACACCATTCCAACTCATATGTTCTGAGAGAGAACCACCTACTCATGTGTTGAGACCAAGATATTTCATTCCTACCATATGAATCTAGCCTTCCCAAGTTGCTTTCCACTCAAATCTTCTTTCCACTAAATCCAAATCCTATGAGAGAGAGTTGAGTGTTGGGGAGACTATCATTTGAAGCACAAGAGCAAGGAGTTCATTACCTACACACCATTTGTTACTTCTTGGAGAGTGGTGTCTCCTAGATTGGCTAGGTGTCACTTGGGAGCCTCCGACAAGATTGTGGAGTTGAACCAAGGAGTTTGTAAGGGCAAGGAGATCGCCTACTTCGTGAAGATCTACCGCTAGTGAGGCAAGTCCTGTGTGGGCGATGGCCATGGTGGGATAGACAAGGTTGCTTCTTCGTGGACCCTTTGTGGGTGGTTGCTTCTTCGTGGACCCTTCGTGGGTGGAGCCCTGTGTGGACTCGCGCAACTGTTACCCTTGGGTGGAGCCCTGTGTGGACTCGCGCAACCGTTACCCTTCGTGGGTTGAAGTCTCCATCAACGTGGATGTAGGATAGCACCACCTATCCTAACCACGGGAAAAACATCTGTGTCTCCAATTGCGTTTGAATTCTCCAAACCCTTCCCTTTACATTCTTGCAAGTTGCATGCTTTACTTTCCGCTGCCTATATACTCTTTGCATGCTTGCTTGAATTATGTGATGATTGCTTGACTTGTCCTAAATTAGCTAAAATCTGCCAAGAACTAAAATTGGGAAAAGGTTAAGTTTTTATTTGGTCAAGTAGTCTAATCACCCCCCCTCTAGACATACTTTCGACCCTTCAAGTGGTATCAGAGCTTTGGTCTCCATTTGCTTTGATCTCCATAGCTTTTGGTGGTCATAGCCTTGGTTTCACAACCTAGGAGAGTATGGCGTCTAGCGAGGGAAATTATCACCGTAGAGGTCCTTACTTTGATGGTACTAATTTTGCTAGTTTGAAGCATAAAATGAAAATGCATATTCTTGGACATAACCCCGCCGTTTGGGCTATTGTGTGTGTTGGATTGCAAGGTGACTTCTTTGATGGGAGAGAACCAAACCGTGAAGCTACCGCGGATGAGTTGAAGATGTTGCAATACAATGCTCAAGCTTGTGATATTCTCTTCAACGGATTGTGCCCCGAAGAATTCAACAAAATCAGCCGTCTTGAGAATGTGAAGGAAATTTGGGACACTTTGATTGATATGCACGAAGGTACCGACTCCGTCAAGGAATCCAAGTTGGATGTGCTTCAAAGCCAACTTGACAAGTTCAAGATGAAGGATGGTGAAGGTGTCGCTGAAATGTACTCTAGGCTTGCTCTCATCACAAATGAGATTGCCGGCTTAGGAAGTGAAGAGATGACCGACAGATTCATCATCAAGAAGATTCTAAGAGCCTTGGATGGAAAATATGATACCGTGTGCACATTGATCCAAATGATGCCCAATTACAAAGATCTCAAGCCAACGGAGGTGATTGGAAGAATTGTTGCTCATGAGATGTCACTTAAGGATAAAGAGGAACTTCACAACAAATCAAGTGGTGCCTATAAAGCCTCATGTGAAGCCCCTACATCATCAAGTGAGAAACAAGACTTCAATGAAGAATTGAGCTTAATGGTGAAGAACTTCAACAAGTTCTACAAGAGTAGAAGCAAAGATAGAAGCTTCAAGTCAAGGTCCTACAATGACAAAAGATCTTCTAGTCGAGAGCGAAACTGCAACAATTGTGGAAGACCCGGACACTATTCCAATGAGTGTACGGTTCCCTACAAGAGAAGAGAAGATTATCCAAGAAGAAGAAGCAAAGAATCACCACCAAGAGAGAGAAGGAGTAGAGATGATCGTTATGAACGAAGATACTCACGGAGAAGCAAGGATTCGTAAAGGAAGGAAAAATCATCAAGGAGCTACACAAGACGAAGACATCAAGCTCACGTTGGTGAATGGGTATCCGGCTCCAACTCCGACAGCCACTCCGAGAGAAGTTATCACTCCGACTCCGAAGATACTCAAGATGAAGGTGTTGCCGGTCTAGCACTTGTGTCAACCAACTCCTACGACATATTTGACTCACCAAATGAAGGAATTGGAAGATGCTTCATGGCCAAAGGTCCTAAGGTGACACACCCCGAGTATGTTGATTTCAATAGTGATGAAGATGACTTGTTAGGTGATGATTTGCTTGTTGACAACTCTAGTGATGAATACTATGATGAAACGTCAATTAAACATGCTAATCAAGATAAAACGAATGACTATGATAAGGAGAAGATTGAGGCTCTAACTAAAGAACTAAACACTCTTAAGTTAGCTCATGAAACTATCTTCGAAGATCATTGAGAACTTTTAAGAGCTCATGAGAAATTACGCTTTGAAAAGCTCAATCTTGAGAAAGAGCATGAGTTCTTAAAAGCAATCAATGATGATCTCCGCAAGAAAAGCTCTACTTACATTGCCAAGCGTTTACTCTTATCCACTTACATGCCTCAAGTCAAGTCTAGTAACAAGAACAAGAAAGATTCTTCCTCTAGCAGTAACAATGATCATGCTAAATACAACATTGTTGCTTCTAGTAGTTCTCTTGATTCCACTAATGATTCTCTTAGCCAAGTTACACTTGAGCAAGAAAATAGCTTATTGAAGGGAATTATAGAGAAAGGAGTGTACAAAAGCCTTGCCGGGAGTAAGCAATTCGAGGAAATTGTGCGCAAGCAAGGAATGCACCGGAAGAATCAAGGTGTTGGTTTTGAACGAAAGTTCAATGCCAATGGAGTTGAGTGGGAAGAAGATCAATACCCCAAGACAAAGTTTATTCCTCAACAAGAGAAGTATGATACTTCTTTCAAGGGGACACAAGCTCAAGATGATCTTCCACCACAAGACTACAAGCAAAAAGGCAAGGACAAGCTTCAAGAGGAAATTGATGCATTTGAAGAAGATCCAAAGACCTTAATCAAGTGGATTCCCAAGACTACTTCAAGTTCCACTTCATCAAGTACGACTACAACTCCAAGGATTCCCATCAAGATGGTGTGGATCCAAAAGAAGAAGAACTAGAGAGTTCTTGAGGGTGACTCCGCCAACATACTTCACTCTTATCATTTTGGCAAGAACAAGTGCAATCAACTTCCACATCATGCACTAGTTCAAGGAGTCACAAACCCTCTTGTTGGTAAGACAAGGGACAAGGTAACCTAAAAGTTTTCATGGACATCATCTTTTGTGTGCATCACTCTATGTCTATGGATATCCTTGTTTGTTCCTTGTGGGACTAACCCATGTAGGTATTGAAAGTGCAATTCACTCAAATGGATAGCTCCAAGAGATCTACATCAACATTGAGCATCCACATCTTCAATATCTACATGAAGTCATCATCGACAAAACCCAAGGTTAGTTCATCCCTCTTAGGGGGGATATCACATCTAGGGGGAGCTTTACTCTAAGACTTGAGCTAAAGCAACTCTAAAGATGTGAACAAAACAATGCTTTATGTAAAAGTGGTAACCCCACTTGAGCTTAAACGATGAGTATGACCTATGATCAAGTGCTCTCACTTGACTCGTTAGTCAATATACTCATATATAGATGACCTAGTCATCGCAAATTGCTTGATAGATGCTAGAATTGGTTGTGCATGCCTTGTCACATATTTCATTTGCCATCTTATTGTGTGAGCATGTTGGTTGCATATTTTACTCATTCGAGGACATCCACTTGTTGTTTTGATTGTTCGGCTTTATTTCTTTTTGCCAAGTGGATGGACAAGAATGCCTAAGAACCTCCTCTAGCTATCTATGCTTTTCTTGTCTCAAACTCTATTCATGCTGCATCACAAAATTTGATCAAGTCAGATTCGAACCACTCTGTGTGAGGAGCGCTCGGAGTCCCCGATTCGTCATAGACTTAAACTTCCAAAACCTCTTTATGATTCTCGGTCTGACCGATACTCCACTTTCGGTCCTACCGAGATCATTAAGTTGATCTAGGTTTTCGATCTCGGTGCAACCGATTTGAACATTTCGGTCACACTGAGTTTCAGTAACTGCACGCAGTTATGAATCTCGGTGCCACCGAGTTGTTCCACTCGGTCACACCGACAGGGTCGGGCTATATATAGTCACGGGCAAAATATGGAAATTTCTCCAAACCCCTTCGCCCGCGCGATAGCCTGCTCTGCCCTCGTGGTCTCTGGATCGTCTTCTCGCCGCCAACAGCCTCCAGTCGCTGGTCTCCGTCGCCGTCAACGGGAATTCTGCCCCGCTGTTGCCGCCGTAGCAAGTCTCCGCTGAACTAGGGTATGGACTTGATCACAGTGCTATTCCCCGTCCAATTCCTAGCACATTGTGTTCTTCATGATTCTTGCCACGATTGAAACACGCCTATCCAGTCAATGCGCCCGTAGATTAGCTTTGATTCGAAAATTTTAGGGTTAGGTTTCCGCCGAAACCATCTCGGACCCACCGAGTTGAAAAACTCGGTCCCACCGATTTGGCTTATGCCATTGCACAAGTGAGACTCAGTCTGACCGAGAATTACTTATCGGTGTGACCGATTTTGGAACTCTGTGAAACCCTAGCAGTCTCGGTGCCACCGAACTGTGACTCGGTCCTACCGAGTTCACTAGTTTAGGTTCCAAAACTGCTTCGGTATCACCGAGTTTGAAAATCGGTAGATCCGAGATGATTTCAGTGGGAAACTAAAACTAAGTTTTTGGATCAATCTTTTGCAAAAATCTCTGCATTTTGTGATGCTCATCCTTTTCTACCTCATCTATAAACTATTCACAAGGTCAGCAGTCAGTCTGCAGCATGTCAGACCAAAGTGATAGCCAGAATGTGTCAGAACAGCAAGTGGTGATGAGTGAGGGTACTAGTCCCTCCAGTTCTTCTGATGAAGGAAGCAGGAGCACTCCTAGAAATTTGCCAAAGGCTGCCACGAGACAGAGGAAGAAGAGGACTTCAGATTCCGAAGATGAGGACTATGTGGCAGAGGAAGAGGCCACTTCCAAGAGAGTTGAGCCAGCTCAAGGCACTAAGCCAGGCCTGAAAATCAAAAGGCTAGCAGGCAGGCAGCCAATGTCAAAGGCCAGAATGTCAACTGAGAAGCCCATAGAGCCAGTTGCAGCTGAGGGCAAGAAAAGAAAGGAAAGGGTGAAGAAGACTGTGGCTAGAGTGCTTGGCAAAGCTTCCATCATGGAAGAGGAAGAAGAAGAAGAGGTAGCTGCACCAGCACCCAAGGCACCCAAGCTAATGGGAGATGCCATAAAATTAGGGGGAGCTGCTTCCAAAGCCAAGCCAGCTCCAAAGCCAAAGCCAAAGAGGAACACAAGAAGCATCCCAGCTGCTGAGAAGAACAAGGCCCCAGTGCCTGAGACTGTTGCTGAAGAAGAGGAAGAGAATGTCCTAAGGAAGCTAAAGCCCAAGATCCCAGACCACAACGATGCTCATCCTGTGGCTGAGGATATGAAGCTCAGGAGAGATTCAGGGCTGAGGAAGTGGAGAGAAGCAGATCCGTATGCTTCAAGGAGGAGGACTGCTGTGGACTACAGATTTCACACCAAGGAGCAGCAAGATTTCTATGAGACTGTTTTGCTTGATAAGAAGCCAATAGTCTGCGATATGAGATGGGTTGACTGGCAGTACATCAAGGACAATGAGGAGCACTATCCTGGAGTGCAAGACAGCTTCATAGCTTGTGGAGTAGCTGACTTTGTTGGGCAGAAGCTCACAAAGTGGAACGAGGAGCTTATCATGCAGTTCTACTCCACGGCACACTTCTACCCAGATGGGAGGATCACATGGATGTCTGAGGGTACAAGGTACCAATCCACAGTTGCTGAGTGGGCACAGATCATTAATGCCCCAGAGGAGCAAGATGATGACTTGGATATCTATGCCAAGAAGAAGATGGACCACAACTCAATGTCAAATATGTACAAGGAGATCCCAAATGAAGCACTTGATACCTTCAAGTTTGGCTCAGTACATTACCTTCTATCAGGGCTCCCGACTATCAATTGGATCTTGAGGCACACCTTATTGCCCAAGTCAGGTGATCACAAGATGATCAGAGGCCATGCTATCAACTTGCTACATGTGTTTGATGTGCTCCATAAGTTCAAAGTGATGAGCCTCATAGTGGAAAAATCAAGAGGACTGCAGCAGACCAGAAGAGGAGTTGCAGATATGCCCCTCAGATTCAGGAGCTCATCAACTCCAAGATGGGCACGGGCATATATTTATTGGACAAGGAACACCTGCCCATCCGTCCAGATTTCGAGGACAACCAAGTGGTCATGACTGAGAATGAGCCATCATTTGCCCAAGCATACACGAAGAAGGAGAAGGCAAGGAAGGAGAAAGCTGCCAAGATGCCAACTCAAGAGGAGGCATCTGAATATTTCTTGAAGACTAAACAAGAGCAGCTTGGTTACTTGATTGCATCCACGCTGAGGATTGAGCAAAGTCTGGCCACCCTCACTCAGAATCAGCAGAGCCTAGAGAGAATCATGGAACAGAAGTTCTATGACTTGGATGTCAAAGTAACGGAAGTTCAGTCTACAGTGGAGCAGCTCCAGGAGGACATGCAGGAGAGGAGAGGCAGGACTACCACCCATGCCTTTGCCAGAGTGCCAAGAGGTCCGAGGTCATCTGCCGTGCCAGTTGCTGACACAAGATCCACCACCTCAGCACCAGCCACAGCCTCAGTTCCACCAGCTCCAGCGTCTACTTCAGCGTCTACCGAAGCCTTCGTCCTTGGAGTGATCCGGACTCCACCACCACCAGAAGATCAAGCCTGAGCGTCGATCTAGCACTATGCATTTTCTAGGAACTTTTTGGTAACTTGTTGCCAAAGGGGGAGAAGATGTATAGATCATAGGCTTCGAGAGAGAGAGTGTTGCTTTTCTCTCTTGCTTTATTTGGTGGTTTTTCGAACTTGTTTGCTTTGAGTGCTTGAGATACTATGTCATTATTTGTGAGACATTGATGATCATGTGTTTGATCATCAGCTACACTTAATGTTTGCTTAATGCTATTATCTTATCTATCTTATGTGATCATTCACTTTTCTTGGTGATGAGTGCATGTATTTCATTCTTATCATTTTAAGCGCTCCACCAAGATGTATGTGACATGGAAGAGTAACCCATGACTTTAACTCCTTGTGCATTTGCAGTCCAAAGCAAATTAAATATGCACAAATTTAGGGGGAGCTCTTACTTATCACATACTTCTCAAAGCGACGATATATTTCATGCTTATTATCATTTGTCGAAGCTTTGATCTATATGTTGTCATCAATTACCAAAAAGGGGGAGATTGAAAGTGCAACTATCCCTAGGTGGTTTTGGTAATTCATAACAACATATAGCTCATTGAGCTAATGCTTTTCCAAGATGATTATTTCAGGAAAGCTCAATGATTGGCATGGCATGGATGTGAAGGTGGAACCCTCAAAATGCTAAGGACAAAGGATTGGCTCAAGCTCAAAAGCTCAAGACTCTTCATTTTATATTTTAGTGATCCAAGATCACATTGAGTCTTTAGGAAAAGCCAATACTATCAAGGAGGGATGAGGTGTTGCTTAATGAGCCTCTTGCTTCATGTGCTTAGTGATATGCTCCAAAACCCTCAACTACTTTCCCATATCCACATATGACCTAAACCCAAAGCCAAACTCGGTCCTACCGATTCTTCCTATCCGGTGCCACCGAGTTTCACTTGTCATTAGCCACTGCCAAACCCTAGCAATTCGGTCCTACCGATAGGGATCTCGGTCTCACGGAGATGGGGTTGCAAACTCTCTGTTTCCCTTTCGTAACTTTTTGGTCTCACCGAAAGAGCGAATCGGTCCCACCGAGATTGCAATGTAAACTCAGTGTTTCCCCGTTGTAACTTTTCAGTCTCACCGAGTTCCACTCGGTCTCACCGAAAGAGAAAATCGGTCCCACCGAGTTTGCCTGACCAACTCTCTGGTTAGCTAATTACCAAATTCGGTCTCACCGAGTTTGTGTAATCGGTCTCACCGAGATTACGTTATGCCCAAACCCTAACCATATCGGTCCTACCGAGTTGCATGTCAGTCCCACCGAAAATCTCTAACGGTCACTAGGTTTACATTTTCGGTCCGACCGAGTTTGTTGATTCGGTCCCACCGAGATTGGAAAACTGTGTGTAATGGTTGGATTTTGTGTGGAGGCTATATATACCCCTCCACCTCCTCTTCATTCGGAGAGAGAGCCATCAGAACACATACACCATTCCAACTCATATGTTCTGAGAGAGAACCACCTACTCATGTGTTGAGACCAAGATATTTCATTCCTACCATATGAATCTTGATCTCTAGCCTTCCCAAGTTGCTTTCCACTCAAATCTTCTTTCCACTAAATCCAAATCCTATGAGAGAGAGTTGAGTGTTGGGGAGACTATCATTTGAAGCACAAGAGCAAGGAGTTCATTACCTACACACCATTTGTTACTTCTTGGAGAGTGGTGTCTCCTAGATTGGCTAGGTGTCACTTGGGAGCCTCCGACAAGATTGTGGAGTTGAACCAAGGAGTTTGTAAGGGCAAGGAGATCGCCTACTTCGTGAAGATCTACCGCTAGTGAGGCAAGTCCTGTGTGGGCGATGGCCATGGTGGGATAGACAAGGTTGCTTCTTCGTGGACCCTTTGTGGGTGGTTGCTTCTTCGTGGACCCTTTGTGGGTGGAGCCCTGTGTGGACTCACGCAACCGTTACCCTTGGGTGGAGCCCTATGTGGACTCGCGCAACCGTTACCCTTCGTGGGTTGAAGTCTCCATCAACGTGGATGTAGGATAGCACCACCTATCCGAACCACGGGAAAAACATCCGTGTCTCCAATTGCGTTTGAATTCTCCAAACCCTTCCCTTTACATTCTTGCAAGTTGCATGCTTTACTTTCCGCTGCCTATATACTCTTTGCATGCTTGCTTGAATTATGTGATGATTGCTTGACTTGTCCTAAATTAGCTAAAATCTGCCAAGAACTAAAATTGGGAAAAGGTTAAGTTTTTATTTGGTCAAGTAGTCTAATCACCCCCCCTCTAGACATACTTTCGATCCTACAAACCTACATCACACTCCCAAGTTAAATGTGTCTTATGGGTAAGTGATTGTTGCAGGTATAAGTTGTAAGCTATGCAGATGCAATTCGACAAAATTAGAAGCAATACAAACTAGACATCATATGGAACACACAATCACATATAACAGTTCCAAGTTAGAGCAAGCACCTGTGATGGTGGAGTAGGGTAGATGTGCTTATCATCTACACGTATGTTCTAGAAACAGGAACATGTGTCATATTCACAGGCATTATGTGTAAAGTAAGCAGATGCAATTCAACAAAGTTAGAAGCAATACAAGCTAGACATCATACGCAACATGCAACCACATATAATAGTGCCAAGTTAGAGCAAGCACCTGTGATGATGGAGTAGGGGAGATGTGCTCATCATCTACACAATTATGTTGACTGTCCAGCCTTGTGTTGTCTTGCGAATCATGTTGGTAGGATGGCGGAGTAGAATCTGTAGAGACCCTCTGTTCAAGTTGCTCCGAAGGACCACCATCATCCAATGCCTTACCAATTTCCTTCCGCTTTATTGATTTTGCATTGTGAGGTCAAACCGACAAGAAAAAGGAATAAAATTCGCTCTTCAGAACTCATTGATGCATGATACTGACGAACACTACTCCGATGAAAGGCAAAGTCATGATACGAGGATGGAATATGTACGAAAAACTGGACGGCTTGACATATTCACACCTATGATGTAGTAACTAAGCAGAAGGCACTTCAACAAATTAGAAGCACTGCAAGCTAGACACCATATGGAAGGGGCAATCAATATCATTCTGCCAAGTTCAAACTGTCTCATCATAGGTGATGTTCATCAAACTAGAAGCACTACATGCCATAAATCATATTCAAGACGTAAACCAACATCACACTGCCAACTTAAAGGTGTCCCATCATATGTGACCGACACAGGATACACAAGCAGAGTAGTTTCATGTAAGAACATGGTGTGATAGACAGATATAGTATGTACCAAAAACAAGAAAGAGTGTCATATTCACACGTATCATGTGTAAGCTAAGCAGATGCAGTTGACACTAACTAGGAGCAATACAAGCTAGACACCATATGCAACACCTTGGATGGTGGAGTAGGGGAGCGGAGACTTGGAACTTGTAATGCACTAGCAGTACAAGGAGAATCCGTACAAATGCTCCATTTATGTTGCTGCAGAGGACCACCATCACCGCCTTTCTAACTCTTTTCCTTCCTCTTTTTTGATTTTTCCTTGTCAAGTCAAACCCACAAGAAAAAGGAATAAAACTTGCTCTTCAGAACTCATTGATGCATGATACTAACAAGCACTACTTTCATGTAAGACAACCGCATGATGGGAGGATGGAATATGTATGAAAAACAAGACGACATGACATGTTGACATGTATGATGTATAAAGTGTAAACTAAGCACAAGGTGTTTGAACTAGTTAGAAGAAATGCAAGCTATAAACCATATGAAATATGAAACCAATATCACTCTGCCAAATTAAAAGGGTGGCCTAACAAATGTATTTGACCAAATTAGAAGCAATACATTGCAATAGGCTAGAAATAATATGCAATATGCAACGAATAAAGGTGTCTCATCGTATGTGATTGATGCAGGATACAGAAGAGAGGTAGTTTCATGTAAGAACATGGTTAACACATAGATGTAGTGTGTACCAAAAATAGAAAGGCATGTCATATTCACAGGTATAATGTGTAAACTAAGCAGATGCAATTTACCCTAATTAGAAGCATTACAAGCTAGACACCGTATGCAACATGCAACCACATATCACACTGCAAAGTTAGAGAAAGCACCTGCGATGGTGGTGTAGGGGAAGTGCGGTCTTCAAGTACAGAGCTACGTTCAATATCTTCAATTAGGCTTGCTGTTTCTTGAGAATCATGTGGAGAGGATGAAACTGCACTCTTAATAAGAGTAGCACGTCTCATACTAACCCACTGGCGTGACTGTCTCATCATAAGCGATAGATGCAGGATACACAAGAACAATAGTTTGATGTAAGAACATGGTGTGATAGGTAGATGTAGTATGTACCAAAAACAGGAAGGCGTGTCATATTCACATGTATAATGTGTAAGATAAGGAGATGCAATTTAACAAATTAGGAGCAATACAGGCTAGGCACCATATGCAACATGCAACCAGATATCGCACTGGCATGTTAGAGCCAACACCTGGGGTTGTGGAGTAGGGGAGATGAGATTTGGAACTTGCACTGAAGTAGGAGTAGCAGGAGAATCTGCAGAGATCATCTGTTTCGGTTACTCCAGAGGACCACCATCATTCCGTGCCTTCGTCCTTTTAGATTTTTCCTTGTCAAGTAAACACAAAAGAAAAAGTAATGAAATTCGCACTTCCAAATTCATTCATGCATGATACTGATGAACGCAACTTTTATTTATGGCAACCACATTGTACGAGGATGGAATATGTACAAAAAATGCTAAGCAGAAGGCATTTCAACAAATTGGAAGCAATGCAATCTAGACAGCATATGAAAGATCCAACCAAAATCACTCTACCAAGTTAGATGTATCTCATTATAAGTGGCACTTCAACAAATTAGAGGCAATACATGTTTGAAATGATATGCAAGATGCAACCAATATTACATTATCAACTTGAAGGTGTCTCGTCAGAAGTGATTGATGAGGGATACACAAGAAAAGTAGTTTGATTGAGAACATGGTTAATACAAAGACGTAATATGCACCAGAAACAGGAACACATGTCATATTCATAGGTATAATGTGTTAACTAAGCAGATGCAATTTACCCTAATTAGAAGCATTACAAGGTAGACACCATATGCAACATGCAACCACATATCACATTGTCAAGTAAGAGCAAGCACCTGCGATGGTGGTCTGGGGGAATTGCGGTCATCAACTAGAGAGCTGCGTTGACTATCTTCCTTTAGCCTTGCTGTTTCTTGAGAATCATGTGGGGAGGATGACACTGCACTCTTTAAACGAGTAGCGCGTCTCACAGTAACCCACTCGGGTGACTGTCTCGTCATAAGTGATTGATGAGGGATACAAAAGAGCATTAGTTTGATGTACGAACATGGTTAATAGACATCTGTAGTATGTATCAAAAACAGGAAGGCATGTCATTATGAAAGGTATAATGTGTAAAGTAAGCTGATTCAATTTAACCAAATTGGAAGCAATACAAGCTAGACACCATATGCAACATGCAACCACATTTGACAGCGCAAAGTTAAAGCAAGCACCTGGGATGGTTGTGTGTGGTAATTGAAATCATCAACTGCAGAGCTACGTTTACTGCCTCCATCCGCTGGCACTGCACCCTTTAGAGCGCTGAGACGCTTAGTGCTTATCTTCAAATTACACTGGAGCGACTTCTGTCTTTTCTTTTTTGTATTCATCAACACTACGTCAGAGTCTGAAATACACATGCATAAAAAAACAATAGTGTGAGTATGGGTGAAGTGTGTGCACAAGTAGTACAGTGTAAAGGTAGCAGATAGCAGGTCATTGAGAAATAAATGACGGGAGACATATGATAGCTCTACAACATGCATGGCACATGAAATTACTAGATTCTAGGATTTTGAAATATTAGCACAGGGATGGCTGGGAAATGCAGATGCTCCTCCAGCACACCACAAGGCGTGGTCCTATGAAAGTAATAGTCAATTGAAAACAAATAGGTCAGTCCATTTTTTCTGCATTGTCCGATGTAGAAAGAATGGGCAGATCGCCTTCATCTACCTCCAACAAGTCAGTGTTACGATCTTCCCCGAAACGCCAGCGACCACCGGCCCAGTCCCCTGCCTCTGCCCTCCCCTCAACCTCACCGCACCGCCGTGCTTGGCACCGCCCCAGCCATCCCTTCAAGCCCCTCCGACCTTCAGATCGGGCGCAAGCAGCTCCTGCGCCCCACACCCCTATGATAGACACTAATGTGCCGCTACCCCGGCGAACAGGTGGACTAGGTGCTCCGCGCACCTAAGCGGGTGCTGCTTCTTTTAATTGTGATTCGACTGACCCTGAATTGAAATCTAGGTAGGCTACTAACCTCTAGAAAGGGTGAAATAGTAAATGGGAGGAAAGCTTGTGCATTTAGTATCACGAAGAAGATGCAGTACAAAGAGCTCAACTAGTTTCTTTCGTGGGATGAATACGGTGTGAGCACAGACGTCAGATTTGCACGAATAAGGGAAGAGGAGTACCTCTTTCTGCTGGTAGTGTTGTGTCCTCCTTCTGTTTTTCCAATGATCCTCTTGTGGTTCGCTGGAAATGAGAAGTTCTAGAGGACGGTGGAGCCTTGGACGAACCCATGGCCAAGTTGTTGAGTGTGGTACGGTGGCCGTCTGTCAGCGGCGGGGAACCAGATCCGAGGCAGCGAACAACGATGTAGCGGGAACAACTCCAGTGCTGTGGATGGTTGCGATAGTGGGGCGGCAGCGGTGAGGCGCAGGATGGCGTGGTCGAAGTGGTTCTGGTATGGCGCACGTCGGCGTGGGCGTCATGGAGGCAGCTCTGCCTCGGCTTCAGTTGCTAAGTCCTTGAGGGCGTTGCGGATGCGGTTGCGTTGGACGACGATGTCGGGGTACCGGCTCCGGCGTGATGGAGGAGGGCGGCGGTGGCTTGGGCGCGATGGGGTGGAGGACGGAGGAGGCTGGGGTTTCGCGGTTGGTGGAGAGGGCGTTTTGGCACCCACGGAGTATGAATGGGGAAACGGAGGGAGGGGGAAGTAAGGGTGAACAATGTTTCAGTTTGGGACGCGCTTGTTTGAAATTGGGGGAAAGTTACAAACTTTGCCCCCATCTAAAATTTCGGACATATTGCGGGTTGGGGGTAGGACAGTAATCTCAGGTGTCCCAAATGCTGGGCGGGATAGATTTCAGCCGAGCACATGGGTGTTTACAAGCCCACGGCGTATGAATGCTTCTAGGAGGCGGTTGAGACTGGCATGTTTGTGAAGTTACAAACCTACCCCGGTTTACACCTTTGGACATTGGGCCGATAGGCTACACATGCCAGAGTCAGGATAGTAATTTCCTACCACCAATCATTAGTCTCGCGCAGTTTTGGGTGACCAGAGGCTTATTTAGCGCTTCGTTCAATATTTGGGAGCAGAAGCATTAACGTTTTCAGTTCTCTTGAATTGAACTTTCAGGATTTTTCAAACTTCACAAATCTTTACTCTTGAAAGTCATAAAACTATGATTATTTTCGAATGGATTGGGTACATTTGAATATACATTGTACACGAGTATATATTAAAAAATATGAAACTTACCTCAATTCATGCATGGCTCCAGATATAATCTCCTTGGTTGCAAAATAGAGTTAGACATGCGTATGAATATATAGTATGTTCAAACACAAAACAAAGATTGATGCCCCCTTTTAGATCTGATTTACAAATACCATTATCTCGGGTTCAAATAGATGAATGCACTTCCTATGAATTCGAATCTTCGAAACCCCCTTTATGTTGAATTCAACATGTATTATATTTCGTAGCTAGCAATTCGGAATGTATCCATGTAAGTGACAAATGTATAAAGTGCTTCACACTAACAACACGGAGTGCACTAATTAATGTTTATATATGAATTGCAAAAGCAATGCATTGCCTGTATTTCAAACCACTCTCACTCTATGGATCGATAATATGAAATAAACACATGCACATGTTATAATTCAATAGAGTATGGGTGTCTGATAGACCAATTTTTTTTCATACGCAAATTGCAAAATTCATGATCTCATCCAAAAATAATAATGCCATTTATATTTTAATTTAATGCGTATAACCGCCTGTTACATGTAGATGCACTATGCCTCAGCCCATTCTCACAAACGTTCTATATATCTCTCTATCTATTGCATAAGTGCACAAACTTTATATACATCGGCATTTCTCTTTCACACATGCTCACAATCTCTCCCGGGGTGTCGGGGTGTCCCACGCACACACTCTCTCTGTATCTCTCTCTCTCTCTCTTTCTCTCTCTCTCTCTCTCTCTCTCTCTCTTTCTGACTACTATGTACCACTCTTTTCACTAATCTCAGTTGGAAAACACTATTTCTCTCACATGCATATATACGCACGCACGGTCTCTACTAGCCCTCTATAAGCACATATGTGTGCCTACGTGTCTCCCGCACGCACATTATCTTTAGGCCTCTCACGCACACCCCCCCCCACATAGACACACCTATCTCTTAGTAGTTGGCAGATATGATTCCATCAGATCATTCGGTAGGATATCCCTGACTGTTAGGCTGGATCGTAATATGAGGCAAGGTTTTACCCAAGTTCGGACCCTTGTAGTTGAGGAAAAAGCCTACTCCTGGTACTGTATATTAGTGATAGGGGTGTGTACAAAGTACACGTGAATACCAGACATTGTGCGTGTGTGTATACTATCAACGAACTAGCCCCCATGCTTCTATAACATACTCGGGGCCTAGGGTTACAAATCATATATAGTCGGCTTATCACCAGTGGGGATAGAGTCCTCCACGACTCTAGTAGCTTCGTGTTGTACGCCGAGTCCTCCACATGGGTCTTTGTATAATGCGTCTTGGTCCAACCTATGTGGTGCAGGATGGAACTGGCCCATGAGTCCTCATGTTGACCCACCACAACTAGAAATGATGTGCCCACCGCAACTAGAAATGATGTGCCCACCACACCACACACGCAATCGGCCACTAATACATGAAAGTTAATTGCATGGTGCATCCAAAAATATTTGTTCTGCATTGTGAATGTTTATATTTTCTCCTAAAATATTAGTCACTGGAAAGATAAACGAAGGGCATATCTCTCCTTGTCTCCACCGGACACCCCCTCTTTCTACACCACTTTCACTTACGCACACAAAACTATCTCTCGGCCCTCTAAAAGTATGCATGCCCATGACACATTCACGCATGACGGTCACTGTATTTCAAGCGAACGCACTATACGGTCGGCGGACTTCAGAATATGCTCATTACGGTCACCGTATATATTCTCGTGGTGATCATACGGTATCTAGCTCACGATACGTCTTCGTATTTTGTTGATGACACTGACAGACATTGTATTTGATGTGTGCTCTGTATTTTGTTGACGACACTTACGGCCATTGTATTTGAAGCGAAAGCATGATATGGCCACTGGACTTCAGAATAAGCTCATCACGGTCAGCACATACATTTTGTGGTGCTAACCAACCTGTGGTTGGATGGTTAGGAGGACAGTGGTTTCTCTTGCCCACCAGGGTTAAAGTCCCGGTGCTCGCATTTATCCTGGGTTAATTTCAGTATTTTTCTGACGATATGCGTTTAGTGGGAGGAGACGTTCCACTCGACTAAAGGCACCTATGGTGACTTCGTAAAATCTCAAGATCATATGCTGGCTCACTCTCTCGATGGTGCTCATAGGGGTAGGGTTTGCGTGTGTGCGCTTATAGCGGTGAGTGCTTGCGCGTATATATGAGCGCTTGCGTCTGTACCGTGTTAAAAAAATACATGTCATGATTATATGGTCACTGGCTCACCCGTACAACTCCGTATTTTGTTGATGACACAATCAGTTGACCAGTCAAACGTTCCACATGGCGCAACTAGTGTTGCACCATCGGGGCGTGTAACCATGGGGCCCACCTGTCAGCGCGTATATGAAAGAAATAAATGGTAGTTAGAGCATGTACTGTGTTTATAAAATACATTTTAGGGTGATCATATGGTCACTGGCTCACCATACAGCTCCGTAATTTTTTTATTACATGATCAATTGACCAATCAAACGGTCCACATTTAGCAGCGCACATTACCATAGGGCCCACCTGTCAGCACATATTTGAAGGACATAAATGGTAATAAATTAGTGGTCGGTGGGGATTCGAAGTCGTGAGACCTCTGGTTGGCAGTCGCCGGCGGTGGGGGCGGTGATTGGGCGGTGGTGTGGGGATCGTCGGAGAAAAAGCTCGGCGCGGGGGGGGGGGGGGGGGGGGGGGGGGGGGGGGGGGGGGGGGGGGGGGGCCTAGAGGGATGGCTGGGGTGGCGGCGGACCGGCGGTGGAGGTTGAAGATAATCTGCAGGCCCTTGATTTCGTATCCAATGGCTAGAAAATCTACTGACCAGAGATGAAAAAGTCAGTCGACTGACGTGTAGCCTAACCCTGCACGTACACATGCACGCACGCAACACTCGCACGAACACACACACGCATACAGGCGTGCAACACTAACTCGTACACAGAATGAACACACGCACGCATGCAGGCGTGCAACATTGACACGTACACATGCACTCACGAACACACACACATACGCACACATGGATGCAACACTAAAACGTACACATGCACGCACGCAACACTCAGACGCCTGCATGCACACCGGTGACACCGCACACGACACAAGACACATGCTCAACCTATACGTGCATGCACCCGTTGTTAAGGACATGGATTGTTACGGGTATTAATCAATCTTATATTTTTTGCAAGGTTTAATCAATCTTGTCTGTGATAAGTAGAACATTGATGTTTACAACGATCTTTATTAATCACAACATATCGAACGGGCTATCAACATATATATGAAAATTTTAAAATTCTCTTACATTATATAGTAGGCTTATCTAAATGAAATAGATGATGTCACACTCAATGAACAATCATCGGTTTATGAAATGCCCGCTTTTTACCGCCCTGGCCCACCAAAAGTTCCTCTGTCCTGCGCTGCTTGCGTTGGGTCACTGACATGCAGGCCATGTACCCAAAGAGCCCACACGTCAGTGGAAGAACGGTGCGGTGTCGTACGTCAGAGTCGAGGGCGCCACTTGATGCACGCCTGGCTGAACACGCCTCCTTGACGCATTCAAACGCCTCCATGAAACCCGTGTGGAAGCCGAGAAACCCACTCTGGACACACGTCCATTCATGACCGGGCCGGCCTTAAACGCAACGCCGGCCGAGCTCCTCCCGCCCGCCGTCTATTTAATCTCCTATTTAAACGAGGCCAAACGCCAGCCAAGAATCGCACCCCTCCGCCGCTCCCCTATCTCCTCCTTCACCATTTTGTCCACTCTTACAATGGCTTATGAAGAGTAGTTATCCCGCATCCAAGCCGGCTGGCTGGCCCGCCGAGCCCGCCCAATACGAGCTATGCAGCTCGCTGATCCACCTCCCTCCCCTCGCCCGACGGAGCCAGTTGCCGCCTCAAGCCGGTGCGCGGTTCAGCAACTCGCCGCTCCAGGCCAGCTCGGACGAGGAGCAGTGCACGGGCGTCATCGCTTCCGTCCACGCTGCCGCCTCGTACCGCGCCTCCTGTGTCTGCGACCGTGTCTCCCATTTCTGTGGCTGAGACTCCCATGCCGCCGGCCACGCCATGCAAGAAGAGACAAAAGCCGGGTGCGCGGAGAGCGACAAGTCGGTGGCCAGTGCCTCCGTGTCTGCCGCCATCATCAAGGAGAAGTAGAACACGAGAGGCCGCTACCGCTTGGTTCCCATGAAGGCCACCACGGAGGCGATGCCGGCGTACACAGCAGGTGTCTTTGCCGGATTGTTTTCTTGTGAGGACCTTCGTCCACCCCGATGGGCTCCACGAAAGCGGAGAAGCCCCCTCCGCCATCATCTTCGGCTTCGGCAGTGGGGAAGTGAGCCGTCCTTTGCGCTGAAGCATATACCTTCAGGGCTCCCGGCAGTTCGGTGATCGTGCTGCCGGACATGAGGAACACAAATGGATCAGCAGGCGACCATTTAGGCCAGATATTATATACCCTGCTGTCCAGAACTAGCACCGCTTAGTTGATTTGAATGTAATGAAATACGTCATGTTTGTACGAAAATCCGGTATTTTATATGAATTATGTCATTTTTATGAGAAATATCGCCGTGTTTGCATGAATTTCATTCGGTTGGTTGAGTTGCTGTCAGAATGTGTGCAGCTACGGTTGGATGGCGTAATATGCGGGTCGCCTGTCGGTCTGCGGCCGGCTCGGGCGGCGTGTGGCACAAAAAAAGCACAGCTCATGCAAGCTCGTCTCCAACATGCGCGCTGGTGGATGCATGAGCACCCGAGCCATTCCTCGTTCATCGATGGCAAAGGCATCGGTGGAGAAAAGGGTCGCCAATATTTTGGCTACCCCGGGCAAAATCCAAACAACCCCTCCCAGCAGATTCAAATCCCTTGTTTGCCGTGAAATTTTTGCATGTGTTTTTAATGGACTAGCAAGATGCCCGTGCATTGCAGGGAACATCAAGATGCATTTTTTTTACAAAACACCTGTTGTGATTGACCCATGCAGGAGTAATCCCATGTGTAAAAACTAATGATATCTCGAGAATTTTATCGGCAAAATGGTATCTCAAGAATTTCATCGAAAAAATGATATCTCTACTCCTATAAAAGACTCAGTTGGTGATGATGTTGTGTCTGCCATCCGTCATTTCTGACCATTAGATCTACATCTAATAGCTACGAGGTAAGTTGTGGTATTTTTGCAACAATAGCCCACTTCTCTGCTCCAATTTGAAGAAAAACCCTTATTATCTTGAAAGCAACCACATCCCTCCCTCACCTCATCAAAACAACATGAGAAATATATTTTGAGTGAAACATAATATATTTTTAGTGGTATACATGTATATCAAAACAAGAGTGTTTTCTTTCAAGTTTGTGAACAAGTACTATTCTACTTTGGATCCGTTGCAACGCACGGGCACATTGCTAGTCTCGAGAAAAATGAGAGATAAGGTGAGGAGGAGTGGGGCGTGGTGGTGACTGGTGGTCAGACTGGGCGGAGGCATGGGGATGGATGGCGCATTATGTCTAGGTTTGTATCTCTCTCACACACACCCACGTAGGTGGGGGACGTGCACGAAGAGAAGAGGTGCACGCACGACGCACGTACTCCCGTCTCTTTCCCAACCACACCTACGCGGGTACACGGTGGATCTCTTTTCTGTATGAAAAGGCAGCCCACGTGGTAATTTGACACGTGTACTAGTTGTCCACTTTATGGAGGATCGTCTACCACGGGTGAAAAAACAAACTGCGACTTGACGCGTTATGTTAAAAAAGAGGCAAACCATGTGGGGCCTACCTTAGAGGCAAGGTTCTATACACTCAAGATGCTATGTATGTATTACTTTTGATGTGTCCTGTCAACTCGCAAAACAAGGAGAAGCTTGCTTACTACGCCATCTCCCCTGCCCACGGGTGTGGTGGCTCGCAGGACGAGGTGAAGCTTGTTTACTACTCCACTACTCATTGTATATTGGTTTATTGGTCCCCATTGTATATTGTGTCAAATTTTGACTATAGATTGAACTAACAAAACATTCATGCATGTTACCAAAAATTATATCATTGAAAACTATGTTTAAATACGAATCCAATGATATAGTTTTTGTTGACATGCATTAACATTTTGTTAGCTAAATATTTGGTAGAAATTTGGCACGAACTACAAAGGTGACCTATAAACCAGGACGGAGGTAGTAATACTAAGCCTTACGCCTGCTCCCTCGCCCACACATGCGGTGACTTGCAGGATGAGGAGAAAATTTTACTACTCCCTCCGTTTACTCCTCGTCCCTACATTGGTTAGAGAGAATATCATATTGTTTGGAATACATGTCCTTTAGTAGTACTCCCTCCTTTCCAATTTATGGCTCAATTTTCTTGGAGTAGTATATAGGAGTAGTACTACTACAGCAATTTCCTTGGAGTCCATGGTGCAACAAGCTACCCTAGGCTATGTTACTACTCCCTCCTTTCCAGTTTATGGCTCAATTTCAAAATCTCTCCAACCAAGGCAGACGGTGAGTGGTGGAATTAATTTCGTAGTTTGCACAAGTAATGTATGCTTGTTTTCTCAAGAATTTATGTTTACCGAGGAATTAATTAGAATGAATGCATGCATGACCACTAAATTTCCATGAACTTCTACATGCATTGGTGAGTTTTCTCTTGACAATGCTTGCATCGGGTGATTTAACGCACATCGAAATCCAATATGTGATGGTACTACTACTAGTAGAATTGAGACTTATACAACAGAAAAACGAATTTTTTTAGACGAACCCTATAAACCGGAAAGGAGGGAGTAGTAACTAGTATACTACCTCCATAGTGGGTGCGTACTCCGTAAAATCAGATTTTCCCAAAACTAAGTCGCTCAACCTTTATTTGCTTGTTTCCCTTCCTGCCTCGTTGCCTCAAACATACTATGCCAAACTCCCCTGCCTGCCATGCGGGAAAAGACCCGCCCTCGCCTTTTTTAGTCCGGGCTTGTATCGATGGATCGCGTGAAGAAGCAAAAACCAAGCCGTGTCTTGTACTCCTTCGTTGATGCTTGCTTTCATGAATTCTGTACTTCCTCTCGCCGACATGTGGGACATATAGCAATCGGGTCGATGTGTCATGCACCAACTAACAGAATAGCAGGGGGACGCACCCTAGTCATACCGCCCCAGTAGTAGTAATGAGCAATGAGACGTCAAATCACAATGCTGAACCTTCCCAGACAGACAAAGCAACCATTATTTCACACTTCGCTTCGCCATCATCTCCTTCAAGAAAACCACATAGTATTGCTTCTGTCATTGTTCTGCCTCAAGAGGGACACGCGCATCGCCTTCGTACATCATGACACGTGGGACCGCATGACAAGCCATGCTCTCCCGCCCATCGCTTAGTAAAATCACCTCATTTTTACTACTTCCTCTGTATCGGTTTACAGGGCATGCACATTGTTCTAGGTTGAGAATTTAACTGGCTATATATGTGATGAACATTATATATGTTTAGAAACTACATCTGCTTAACAATCGAATGATATACTTTTTGTGACATAGTAACTCATATTTAGTTAGTCAAATGGATGACCGAGAACTACGTGCGCGCCCTATAAACCAAGACGGAGAGGGTAGTACAATACGTATCTTTTTAGATTAATATAGTAGGGATTCACTGAGGAGCAAAACCAAGTGGTAGGCTGCTCCTGTCGTGTTGGCATAGCAACTCAAGCAGGGTCAGTCCGCACACGAAATGGTGACACACTTAACAGGACCCCTGTGGCTGACATGTGGCTCATCCACCATCTTGTTCCACGTGCGATGCACCAAATTACAGTTCGGAGCAGCGGTTGGACTTGGAGGCACCCCGGGCATAGCGCCGCAGTAGTAGTAAATGAGCGATGAGGGGTTAAATCACAAAGCCCCACCTTTCCCGCATTAAGCTGGACGGACGAAGCAACCATCATTTCACTCTATGGCGCAAGAGCATAAAGAAAAGAGAAAACCAATGATGCGTGCGGCAGCTACCTAGGGCACCCTAGGGTAGGGGCCTCCACTACAAATCCTTTTTTTGAAAGCGCCTCCACTACAATTCTGCTTCTTCCTCGTCCTCTTGAAGAAAAAGGATGATGTGTGCGGCGGTAGGGTTTGTAGGAGTACTACAGCGTGCGGGCCCATGTCATAGTAAATGGGAGAGGGATTGAGTTTGAGTCGACGCCTTCATATGTGTGGGCCGCCTGGTTTTACGGGAATGAGGAAACATTTTGGGTTTAGTTACCAGTGGAGATATACGTACAAAAAATTGTGGATGTAGGCTCGACCGAAAGGCAATGATGCATGGGCCCTGCATTTCGATATACCCGCGGTCGCGTGAAATTTGCTACTCTACTCAAAACTAGTAAGGTACATGCATTGAACGCATGAGATTTGGAAACCAAATTATGAATAAATACACACTATAGCATGTAAAGCTTTGTGTCATATATGCATGATGTCGATGTTCGTTTAGTTCTTATAGTTAATCTCATTCAAAATCAATTAGTGTTATAAAAAGGTTAAGATTCAAGGGATTGTGGATTGGAAAGCATAAAGTAAAAAAAATAATGGTAATTCATTTAGAAAAAATGGGCAATTATGATACGGAAGATTCTAGAACAAAGGAGAAGTGCTTGTGTTTTGGGAAAGCATGCACGGCCCACATCTCTTATTGGTTGATATGTCACGAAACAAGAAACGAGGAGGGAGTTAATGTCCCGTGCCAAAGTGATTTGGGATTATTTGGTTTTCGGAAGATGGCTTACACACCTAGACGGAGGGAGTTCAAAGAGAAAAAATTAATTGCAGTTAAAAGAATGGCATTTCTAACAAAAGTGTGAATTTGAACTACATATGTGTGCACATGACCAGCACATACGTTGTCAATGCAAAATTTAATGCAAGAAATAATTTATGAGTAACATGCACGAATTGATGATGTGGTGCTTGCATGCATATTGTAGAAAAAACAATGTGATTTATGACTTGCATGCATGACGTGTTCTTGTGCCATAGTTGCATGTCTAGGAAAAAAGCTACTAGTGGGTTGTACTAGCTATTGAGGAATAGAAGATGTATACATGGAAGTTGTAAGCAAAGAGATGACATTTATCTCAATTCCCATGAGTAGGGATTGGAAAAGAGATGTCATTTGGTTCACATCATAGGAACTTCTCTATTGAATCTAGAGATGACATGTATATCAATTCCTATGAGGAGGGATTAGAAAAGAGATGTCATTTGGTTCACATCATAGGAACTTTTCTATTAAATATACGCTAATGTTTATTTTCCTTTGAAATTATGGGAGTATAGGAATCCATTCATGTGAACCAAGTGGCTCTAAAGCTATAAAAATGATATCATGTTTATTTCCTTTGAAATGTGGAGTATATGAATCTATTCCTATGAACCAATTGGCTCTAAAGGAAAAAATCCTATAAAAATTATATCATATAGAGTTCCTATGATATTCCTCCACACCAAGGGATGGTTGAAATTTCTGTAGGTGATACGATGGTCTTTCTTTGTAGACTCCTCCTCCATCTTTATAGTTACCTCTCGAAGATGAATGAAATGATATATACTAGGTATACTATATGTGCATTTTGGTACATGAAAACTCGGTAAAAGTTTGTGAGGTTCGAATTTTCAATAAAGCTATATGGACTGCATTTTGGAATGGAGGGAGGAGCATACGACACTTGCTAACACTCACGTGGAAGATTTGTGTGTAGGAGGAGTGGCTACTCTGTTAAATGACATGGCAAAACTGACACTATCAGATGCCGATCTAACGGTTCTTATGGCGTTCGTCAGGAAACGACTTGTGGCAAACGTTTGTCGGATAATGATTTACGGACACATGCATTGCATTGATACGTGCCCCCTCTCTCTCTCTCCTGCACACACACACCCTCACGAGTCACGACTCTCCCGAGTCCTCTCGCACCCGCCATCTATCTGCAGGTAGACGTCACACACATATGTGCTCTTCACTCCCTACCTTCAGAACTTCTCAAAAACAAACAACGTCGCACACCTTTTATTTTAGCTCACATGTCACACACTTATACTATTACTCTTGTGGCAAACGTTCTTTGGGCATAGTATATTGTACTCTCACGAAAAGAAGCGGTGCATGCACGCACTAGTTCTCTCACACCCACCTGCGGGTACGCGTAGGAGCGCTTTTTTTGAAGCCGGACCACCTCGAACGGGGCAGGGGTGTAGGTGCATCATTCACACTGTCGTCGGCGGCAAGGGAGGAGACCAACGGCTGCCCGCGCGTCCCAATCGGTGGCCGTGCCGGCTCGGGAGGGCCTCCGACCCCTTCTTCCTCCATGCGGTATTGTGGCCAAGATGCGGCCTCCCGATGCCGTCTTTGCCACATGCCAACGACCCTCAGGTATATATTCCTTCGGAACCTGCCTTGCTCTACTGCCCCAGCTCCCCATGTGACTGCGTGTGGATCTTTTTCTACTTCCGACGGCTGTTCCAAAGCCACCTAGACTTTTACTATTATTAGAGGTAAAGCTAGTTAATACAGTCAAATCTAAGAGTTGGTTCAAATAGGGAAGAAACAGGGAAAGCTATAGCATGAATCTAGGACTTGGTTCTAAGAGGAAACGGGGGAAAGTAGTAGATACTGGCCACCCAACCGGTCTATTGGTTGAAAAGGCGAAGAAAGAATGATGGATGGTGAAGGGTGGGGGAAGTGGACCTGTCTCTTGGTTGAAAAAAGGAAAGAAAGTGAGGGCTGTTGGGGGACAACGCAAATGGGAATGTCCAGGTCTAGATTTCATGTGCTCACATAGGAAAATGTCGCCGAGGAGATAAAAATGGGACAAATGCAGACATGCTGCCTGAGTGTTTGCTACACTTGACAACCACATCTGCCTCGCCACTTTATGCCCCTGCTGTCCCTACGCCCATATCGCTACTATTAATGTAAAATCACATGAAGCATTAAGCAATGCCACCTAATGTCACTATAAGTAATGGTCTAGTGCCATCGATAAACTGAAGCAATGCCACCACCATTTTATGAAGTGCTTCCGTCTTGCTTTATTTCCCGTGAATTGTGTTTTTGCAGTTACACTTAAATCTCACACCGCTAACACTGCTTCATCCCAGTGGAACTACACAAATTTGATTACACATTTATTGACCATGTGCTACTCTCATGACAGTAATAGTAATGCTATTGTTCTGCATGTTAATCTAGTGGCAATGTTGATGTAATGTGATGCTACTTACTTAAGGGCACTGTCATACTGTCAATCTAGTGCCAATTATAACACAATAGATACTGCTGTTAATCATATGCCACTGCAAATATCTGTCATTATTTAAATAACCGTATTTCGTATTTACGCAAACAGGGATGTCTGTCTCCATATCATTTTTATCTGCGCAATCAAAAGTACACACCTTAGTTTTAGTACAACTGCACAAAATGATATGGCTATTCCTAGATGCCATCCTCTAGCCACCAGTGTTCCAGGTATTCCTACATTGGTAGTAACTAGGTAGAATGACCAACGCAATCTAAAAGAAGCTGATTTGTACATTTTACTTCCTGATTGCAGTGCAGGGACGAGCGAAAACAACTGAATCCTAGTCCAGAATGCACATTCTACGAGTTCATCCATGGACCGAGGACTAGCTGGCATGCCTGCATGGAGGTTTTTGGGACAGGTGGGCGGATAAGAGGCATTGTGGTCTGCTTATTTCTACAAATAGCAGTGCTTAAATTTAGTGGAATGCACAAGAATTTCAGCTGGTCAGTACACTACATGGTTCAGTTCAGCATTCCAGCTGAGAATTGAATTATAATTGGTTATTCTGGAATGAGAGAACCTAACCCTGGATGGCGGCAGCAAGAAAAAAACAAGAGTGAACTCCAAGAATTTTAAGCCTGTCGGGAGGCCCTTTGCTCAGAGAAGCCTTGCTTGTTTTTTCCTGATTTGTAAACCTTCTCACAACTTTGTCTTTTGCTATGAACTAGTATATGTTTGTTATGTTCTATGAATCATTGCGATGTATAAAATTGCTTAACTTATGATTTTCAAGTTTTTTATGAAGCCGAGTTTAATGTCAGTGTTCCACATGAACGCTGAAGCATGTGAACGTTTGGAATTAACATTGTGGCCTCAGTTAACTGCATGACCCACTGTAACAAGATACGTAGTTGCTTACATGTCAGACAGCAGATTATTGATTGTTAGCTGGTTGATAGCCTAGTTTTGAAGAGAGCTGAGCCAATGTGCCGCGTTTTGCACAACTACTTACAAGTGGGGTAGCACCAACAGTGTTTACAAGTACTTATGTATACGTCGACGCACATTTCTCGAACGAGTACTCTAGTTCATCAAACACACACTGCTCGTATGATAAACCGTGACAACTTATGTCTTACCATGCCATATTCATGAAAAAACTAGTGAGGACGCATCTATTTCAGCAACAATTACGATGGTTCTCACATGATTCACGGGAACACAAAAGTAGCAGCAGTTCCCATAGACGGATTCAAACAGAGTACTAGCCCCAGAGGGCTTGATAATAGGCAAGGTTCGGATAAGTAGACACAATCCAAATTAGTGTTAAACACTAGCTGGGGGAACTATTTCATGCCTCGATCTAATTTGAGCTGGACACAAGACGAACCTTGCCATGAACATCATCGAGGACGTCTGGGAGCATCTCAATCCTGTGAACCTTCATGAAGATAACCTTGTGGACTGTCCACTCATAAACTTGTTTGTGGAGGCATGCCACGTCATCTTCCTGCGTAAGCTTGAGTAGAACAGTATGCCTCACAAATGAAGGAGTAGCTTTGAACTTCTTGTGCTTCAGTACACCCTGGACAACATGCCTTACAACAGTGAGGCTAGAATACAACTCGACATCGGTATAAGCGCAAATGGCTTCCAGGATCCAACCGCCTAAGAACTCTGTTTTCCCAGTGCATATATTCAGGTCATCCGCCTCATAGCGAGTGACATGTACAACCACACAATCCATGTCTGCATCAAGGCTGTAATTGAAACAGAGAAAAATTCTGAATTACTTTCCAGTGTAAGAAACATAAGTTATCTAAACCACTATGTATAGCATGGCATCGAAGCTAATAAAATTTTGCATTATTCATCACCACATACTTAGATGAAAAACCACAATCGAGATCGACAAAGAAGAAAATCACCTTTGGCAGCTCAGCAGGGGGGGGACACATCCTCGAAGGGGGAAAACTGCTCCTGCAGTGCCAAGGTGGCTGTAACCTCAAACGGGGTGTTGACCATCTCAGTAGTGGCCGTGAGCGTATCTGGGGTCGGCTCGGTTGCTGCCTCCATCTTCTTGGAGCTCTCTGTCTCATGGGGATCAGCCTCCCGCGTCTGCTCCAATATCGGCAGATCTTTGCCTGGTTCTCCTTGGTCCATCATGAAACTGACGAATACTAGGAGACCACTGAAAGGAAGACACAATCGCAATGACAATGAAACAAAAAAAAAGAGTGAGGATTGGTTACTGCTTTACAAAAGTTCTTTTTTTTCTCCGAACGAAAATACACCAATATCACGGATCCGCTTACCTTCCCTTCGTTGGGAGAGAAGAACAGTGGCAGATGTGAGTGTTCGCTTTCTTGAAGATGGTGATGTAGAAGGAGATTCAGCGAAGAGTGAAATGATGGTTGCTTCGTCCGTCAAACTTAGACTGCGGGGAGGTGGGTGAGGGAGTCCTGGACTAAGGGGTCCTTGGGCGTCCGACCTGTTATCCATGGGTCGGACTGATGGGCTGCGAAGGCATGAAGGCCGAAGACTGCACCCTATCTAGATTGGATTCAACTTGGCATGGAAGGCAAGCTTGGCGACCGAAGATTCATTTTTATGTAACCAACTCCATGTAAACCCTAGATCCCCTCGGTGTCTATATAAACCGAAGGGGACAGTCCGGAAAGGCCAGATACATATACTCATTACCATACCCACATAGGCTAGACTTCTAGGGTTTAGCCATTACGATCTCGTGGTAGATCAACTATTGTAATACTCATATTCATCAAGGTCAATCAAGCAGGAAGTAGGGTATTACCTCCATAGAGAGGCCCCAAACCTGGGTAAACATCGTGTCCCCCGTCTCCTGTTACCATCGATCCTAGACACACAGTTCGGGATCCCCTACCCGAGATCCACCGGTTTTGACACCGACATTGGTGCTTTCATTGATAGTTCCACTATGCCGTCGACAAAAGGTTCGATGCCCCCTTCAACCGTCTATAATGACACTGTCCAAAGAGGAACCTTCTTGCCCAGACATATCTTCGTATTCGGTGGCTTTGTACTGCGGGCCAACTCGCTTGGCCATCTGGAGAAGATCGACAGCTATGCCCCTAGCCATCAGGTCAGATTTGGAAGCTTGAACTATGACGTGGATATCCATAAAGATTTGATCTTCGAGGGATTTGAACCCGCGGCGACCGCTCTCCCTCATCCCAATGAACGTGACTTAAATCTGTCATCGGATCACACCCAGGAGATGGTTCCTGCGACTGCAACGACCTTAGAGTGGAAGCAGATCGAACCATCCGAGGCCGTAGAGTCCGCGGCGTTGGAGCCGCACATGGACTCGACACCTTGCAATATTCGCTTTAACGGAACATCGGACTCGTCTCCGGCTATAAGTTCCGGACTGTGTACGCCCACGGACACCGAGCTAGATCATTTATCGATCTTTGAGTTCAGCGCCGCTGACGTTTTCTAGCACTCGCCTTTGGGTGATGTGATAAAATCTTTAAAGAATTTGTCCTTGGAGAAGCACTCACAGCCGAACTATGCCCGGTTCGAGCTAGATACGGATGATGGGGAATCTTGCTTCCCACCCGCCGCCCACTTCATAGCCACCGTCGATGACTTAATCGACGTGCTTGACTATGGCTCCGAAGACATCAACAGTATGAAGGACGATGCCGACAAGGGGTAAGTCCAAGACTCGCCATTCACTGGACGTTGGACGACTACCTCTTCGTACGACGTGTACATGGTTGATACACCTAAAGGATCTCGCGACGACAAAGAAGAGCCAGATGCGAATAAATCCTCCGAGACACAGTCCAAGCACCGGCGGCCCAAACGCCGCCCCAAGCCTCGCCGCTCAAAGGACGGCAACACTAGCACCGGAGAAAATAGTACTCCGGGCGACGCCGAAAACAATGAAGACCCTGTCGGGGCTACATCCGAACAGGAACACAACAGCAGGCAAGTCAACCCTGATGAACAGGCCATAGAAGATGCCTCGAAAGATGATAGTTACAGTCCACCCTCCGAGGAGGAGACAAGCCTTGGCGACGAAGACTTCATCATGCCTGAGGATCCTCTCGAGCAGGAGCACTTTAAGCTTCAGCTCATAGCCACGGCAAGGAGCCTGAAAAAGAAACAACAGCAACTTCAAGCTGAACAAGACCTGCTCGTCGACAGATGGACTGATGTCCTAATAGCCGAGGAATGCCTCAACCGCCTAGCCAAGAGCTACCCGAAACGCAGACTGCTACCTCAATTCGATGAGGCGGCGCCGGAGCACATATCTCCCTCACGTAGTGCGGACCGACCACCACGTGGTCGGGACAGGGCGGCTGAACGGCCACCCCGCGGTCGGGATAACGCGGCAACTCGGGCCGACCAGCAGACCGCCCCACCACCCCGCCAAAATAGAGACAGAAGAGTCTGGAGTCATATGTATGACCTCCGACGAACTCTGGACAGTAGAGCAGGATACACAAGATTGATCTACGGATCGCGAGGACGTGCCTCGAAGCACGACGACGGCTACCTATTCGGACGTGACAAACCTAACCACGTTCACGCCGAAACGCCGCAGACGGACTCCATCAGAGCTCCGCCACGATGCGGCCCGATATAGAGGCACCGCACACCCGCTCTGCTTCACAGATGAAATACTGGATCATGAATTCCCCGAGGGGTTCAAGCCCGTCAATATAGAATCATACGATGGCACAACCGATCATGTAGTATGGATCGAGGATTTCATTCTCCACATCCACATGGCCCGAGGAGACAACCTCCACGCCATCAAATGCCTCCCATTAAAGCTCAAAGGACCAGCTTGGCACTGGTTAAATAGCCTGCCTAAGAACTCCATCGGCAGCTGGGAGGACTTGGAAGAGGCTTTCTTCGACAACTTCCAAGGAACTTATGTCCGGCCACCAGATGCCGATGACCTAAGCCACATAGTTCAACAACCTGGAGAATCAGCCAGAAAATTCTGGACTAGGTTCCTAACCAAAAAGAACCAGATTGTTGACTGTCCGGATGCCGAGGCCCTAGCAGCCTTCAAACACAGCATCCGTGACGAATGGCTAGCATGCCACCTCAGACAAGAAAAGCCGAAGTCAATGGCAGCCCTTACGGCACTCATGACCCGCTTTTGCGCAGGTGAGGACAGCTGGCTGGCTCGTAGCAAAAACACAGCTAGCGAGGCAGGCCCCACCGAGGCCAAGAACAGCACCGGCAAGCTCCGGCGCAATAGACACAAACGCAAAAGCAATGGCGACAACACCGAGGACACCATAGTCAACGCCGGGTTCAGTGGCTCCAAGTACGGCCAATGGAAGAAACCCTACAAAATAAACAACGAAGGACCTTCCAGCCTGGACCGCATACTCGACCGTCCGTGCCAAATTCACGGCACCCCGGATAAGCAAGCCAATCATACCAATAGGGATTGTTGGGTCTTCAAGCATGCTGGCAAGTTAAATGCCGAAAACAAAGAAAAGGGATAACAAAGTGAGGACGAGAATGAAGAGCCCTAGCAGCCAAACACCGGGGGACAGAAAAAATCCCGCCCCCCCCCCAAGTCAAAATGGTGAACATGATATACGCCACGCACATCCCCAGAAAGGAGCGCAAACGAGCACTTAGGGACGTCTACGCGGTAGAGCCACTCACCCCAAAGTTCAATCCATGGTCGTCATTTCCGATCACCTTCGATCGATGCGATCATCCGACTAGTATCCGCCACGGCGGTTCGGCCGCACTGGTCCGTGGCCCAATCATCGACGGATTCCACCTAACATGAGTCTTGATGGATGGTGGAAGCAACCTCAACCTACTGTAACAGGATACAGTATGGAAGATGGGCATTAATCCCTCACGAATCAAACCAACAAAGACTACTTTTAAAGGAGTCATACCAGGTGTAGACGCCCGCTGTACAGGCTCAATCACGCTGGAGGTGGTTTTGGTTCTCCGGACAACTTCCGAAGCGAAGAGTTAATCTTTGATATCGTCCCCTTCCGCAGCGGCTACCACGCATTGCTCGGACGAGCCGCGTTTGCTAGATTTAACACAGTGCCACACTATGCTTATCTCAAGCTCAAGATGCCCGGTCCACGCGGCGTCATAACAGTCAATGGCAATACGGAATGCTCCCTCCGAACAGAGGAGCAAACCGCCGCCCTAGCAGCAGAAATATAGAGCGGCCTTCTCAAGTAGCATTATAATCCAGCTGCCGAGCCCTTGGACACCATCAAGAGGGTCTGGACTACACTACAACAGGACAACGCGGCTCGTCAAGAGCTCGACTAGCAATTCGGCCTCCGTCCCAGCCCCAATGAGGTAGTAGCATTTGTACCACGCGCACACAATTACGCACTCAAAATTCCATGGACATCGATGGAGGCATGAGATAACCTAGGGTCTACAATCCGGCTAGACCGATCCCGGACACACATACTTTTACTTCTTTTTCTTGTTTCAGGCACCTTTTTCCGCGGGCCTGATGTCAAGTCCTTTAGAAGGACTGAAATACAACCGAGGCAAGCAACACAGGTGTGTAGGGTAACCTTTATATGTTCTTCTTGACGGTATTCATACTTATTTCTCAAGACCCACACACTGCGCCCTATTGATTCCGTCATCTTAAATGGATGGATACTTCTCGCACCATCTGTACAAGATACGCCTTGACATATCCATCTAGTTATAATAAAAAATGGTTCGTGGCCCAGTTTCTGTGGTTTGGTTCTTACTTCGTTTTATTTCGATCTGCCTATTTGCTGCATCGACACTCTTTTATGTTTCATATTCGCCAAGGGATACCTGTCGCCCCACAATACGGCAGCACAGTCCGAACACTTCTTATATATAAGTTCGGCACCCCGAATTTAGCATTATGTGCATTGGCTCCAAATCATGTCTTTGGTCAATAGTTGGGTTGCTCGGCTCCTGTGCTTGCTACCCTATGTTCCGCTCCATCGACTAGGGTAGTAAAGGGAGAACTACTGCGATTGTGCCTTGGCTTTGACCAGACGAGCACCTCAGTAGAGAAAGACGAAAACTGACTGTCATGATGTGGCGAGAGCCGGTCAGCTACTCGAGGGTTACAAATCGTTGGAGATTTTTTCCGCGTTATGCGAGAGATCGGCACTTCCCGATCAGATGCTGACAGTACTCCGGCTTAAACCAGGGGCTGCGCCCATGCTTTATTATAGAACTCCTATGGCTAAGTGAGGGCGTTAAAGCCATAAAGTCTAAACAACTCCTTCAAGGACCATGTAATTGGATCAAGATTGTTTAGATTCCATCCCGAACACCTCCATACTATCTACGTGAGGGCAGAAGCCGACGACTGGCCAACCCGCAGATTACACACAACACGGTCATATAGGAGGAAACAATTCAAAGCATAATAAAATTATTTTACAAAAACTGGCTTTGTTCCCATAATACAAGACAAAGGCAACATGAATACATTTATTCAAATACAATGTCCTGCGAACATTGTGCCGCTACAAGTCGAGACCCTTCTATGACATCCTCGAAATATCGCTCGGGTGTGCGGTGCTCCTTGCCCTCCGGCGGCCCGCTGGTGACTTCAACAGCGTTCATCTTCACCCACCACATCTTGCAGTGAGCGAAGGCCATACGGGCACCTTCAATACAGATGGAGCGCTTGATAACGTCCAGCCGAGGACAGGCGTTCACCTTCCGCCTCACAAGTCTGAAGTAGCTGCTAGGCATAGCTTCGGCTGGCCACAACCGGATTATCAAATCCTTAATGGCTAGTTCGGCCACCCTATGCAGCTCCACCAGCTGTTTCAGCTGATCGGTGAAGGACACGGGATGCCCTGGTGCCGCATACTGCGACCAAAAGAGCCTCTCCGAAGAACCCCCTCCTTTGGCTCGATAGAACTCCGCGGCGTCTGATACGCTGCGTGGCAAATCCGCAAAAGCCCCTGGGGAACTCCGAACCCAGGTTAGTGAAAGGTACTGCTTCTCCGCATACTTGCTTTGCATCTTAAATGCCTTACCCGCCATGATCTTCTTGGCCTCCTGGATCTCCTGGAGGGCGGCCCGGGCCTCATTCTGTGCGGTCTCCATGCTCTGACGAGCCTTGGCGAGTTCGGTCCCTCGAACCGATGCATCATGCTCCAAGGCCTCACATTTTTCCACCGCATCCTGGAGCTCCTGGTGGACTTCTTTAACCCGGGCCTTTAGCTTCTTACGGGCGGCTTGCTGCTGGACAGCCTGCTCCTCGGCCTCACCCAGTGCCTTCCTCAGGGCCTAGACCTCGATCGCGGCTTCTACACATATCACAATACCGATGTCAATATACATCGCTTATCCTTTCCCAAACATATAGCAAGTCGTTCCTCACCTTGCTTCTCCTGGAGCCGAACCTTAACCTCACCGAGCTCGTTCTCGGTCCGCTCCAACCTCTGCTTCAGCTCGGAGACCTCGCCAGTATGTGAGGTCGCAGCTAACAGGGATGCCTGCTTATCAATACATATTCAGTCAGCGTCTTATAATTAAGGATTGATCCCCTGTCCGGTTCTCCTCGCCGAACACCGGACAACGTCTCTGGGGCTACGGACTATACGGTTTTTTCCCTTTCTTACCTCGAAACCTGTTAACAGGCTGCTGCAGGCTTCATTCAGTCCGCTCTTGGCAAACTGAACCTTCTCGATCACCGCACCCATAAGGATATGGTGCTCGTCCACGACGGAGGCGCTTCGTAGCGCCCCATCAGGTCATCTGGCGCTCCTGGATGGACAGGAGCCACCGATGGAGGCGACGCACCCCCTCCTTCAAAGGGGGCTGCTCGCCCGACTCCGGAGCCATATGGGTCTCCAGAATCGTATTCGGCTGAGGGCCGAACTGGATACGTCCCTCTTTGCCAGTCTCCATGGGGATTGGCTCCCCCATGTGCCCGGCAGTGGAGGTCCCGCCTTGTAGCGCCTCCCGGACAATGTCCTGGGCTCCTCCCTGCAGAGCGGTCCTCCAGGATAACACTTCGGTGTCGTCCCTGGCCCCAGGGGAGTAAGCAGGCGGTGGCGACATGCTCGCCATCTCTGACGGAGCCAACGAACCTCCAGATAAGGATCGCTGGATATGGTCACGGGCCGGACTGCCATAGTGTGGATTAACCATGTTAGAATAATAAAAAGAAAGGGTTGGATGTGCGCATAAATAAGCCATGTCACTTACGATGCGGCCTGGGGCCTAGTACGGGGGCGACGTTCCGGACTACTGTCAACGTCCCACGTAGTGTTGACCGCCGGGGTGCCCTTCCCCTTTTTGGGCGCTTTCACCTCCAGATGTGCCGAGGCCACCCACTTCTTCTTCTTCTCCTCGTGAGGAGGGTTGTTTTCCTCCTCCTCCTCCTCTTCCTCATCATTGTCCTCAAGGACAGAGGAATGGGCCTCGTCGTCTTCGGACGTCATGTCCGAGGTGCCCTTGCGACGGGGGCCACTCTTGGCCCCCTTGGCCTTCTTCTTGGCCTTCTTCTCCGGCGCCGTATATGGCGCCGGCACCAGCATCTTCGCCAGGCGCGGGATGACTTGTTCTTCGGGCAACGGAGTCAGACACTGGATCCGCTTCGCCCTCTCCCCTAGTCCCGAGGGAGCAATACTAAGATGTCAGACATCATCCTCGAAACATTTAAGTTGGGAATACGTCAAAAGTAACATACCTCGCTAGCGGGGTGTTTACAATTGTCACCACGGTCTGAGTCCGTGGACGGTGGCTTCTCGTTGCCCTTGAAGAGCAACTTCCAGGCCCCTTCGTGAGAAGTCTCGAAGAGCCTTTTCAGGGTCTGATGCTTCTTCGAATTGAACTCCCATAAAGGGCAGCTTCGTCGCTGGCACAGAAGAATCCGGCGGACTAGCATCACCTGGATAACGTCAACAAGCTTGACATCCTTGGTCACCATGCTTTGAACGTGCGTCCGCAGCACTATCAGCTCGTCAGGTGAACACCAGTCCGGACTCTTCTCGACCCAGGAGGTGAGTCGCATGGGAGCATTGGAGCGGAATTCGGCAGCTGCGGCCCAGGTGGTGCCGCGAGGTTTTGTGATGTAGAACCACTGCTTCTGCCATTCCTTTACTGTCTCCACCAAGGTGCCTTTGGGTCAGGAGACGTTGGATAGCTTGCTCACGATGGCCCCTCCGCACTCCGCGTGCTGGCGATCCACCACCTTCGGCTTCACGTTGAAGACTTTGAGCCACATCCCGAAGTGAGGATGGATGCGGAGGAAGGCCTCACACACGATAAACGCCGAGATGTTGAGGAAGGAATTCGGGGACAAATCATGGAAATCTATCCCGTAATAGTACATCAGCCCGCGGACGAAGGGGTGGAGTGGAAACCCTAGCCCGCGGAAGAAATGGGGGATGAATACTACCCTCTCTGTGGGCTCGGGCGTGGGGACGACTTGTCCCTCGGCTAGCAGACGATGGGCGATCTCCTTCACCAAATATCCGGCCGCCTGGAGCTTAGTAATGTCCTCCTCCTTGACAGAGGAGACCATCCTGTTGACACCAGATTTTGGCATGGTTAAGAATCCGGGTTCGTATGCAAAAGTTAGAGGCAACACTTCGCGGGCCGGCCCTGAGTGGGAAAGAAAACTCTTGCCGGGGTGGAAACCTTGTCAGAGAGGAACCCTGGCCGGAGTACAAACCTTGCCGGAGTCAAACCTTTTCAGGGAGGAACCCTGGCCGGAGTACAAACCTTGCCGGAGTACAAGCCTTGCCGGAGTGAAACCCTTGCCGGAGTACAAACCTTGCCGGAGTGAAACCTTTCCGGTGTGAAAGCTTGCTGGATAGAAACATTGTCGGTGTGGAAAGCTTACTCGGATGGAAAACTTGCCGGGTTGGAGGCTGTGATAGTCAATCGGACGAGAAGTTGAAGATGGGCTCAAAAGGTTATTCAGATGATCTCGGATGGAAAAACATTCAACATGAAAGTTGTTCGCCTCGTCGAAACGATCGATTTTGATATAAAGATCGTCCCAATCCGAATTCGTATGCAAAAGTTACGGCCGCTACAAGGTGCTGCTACAGTAGATGGCCGGACACTCCGGAGGCAACCCTCCAGATTCCATATTTTTCTGCTGTAGGCCGGACACTCCGGGCATGTCCGTCCGGGGTTTGGATTTTTCTGCTGCAGACTTCGGAAAACAACCAAAAACTCTCTCAAGATGGCCTCTAATCAAAAAACGTTCAACATGAAAGTTGTTCGTCTCGTCGAAACGGTCAAGATTGCTTTTGGGCACGTTTTCATCCAAGATCGTTTACTTCCTCAAAAGTGACCCGCAAGGTGCTGCCAGGTTGTAAACCGAACAGTTTTGGAAAGTCCGGATTCTGAGTTGGACCCAAACTAGGGTTTTGGACGTGAATTCTAACCTTTCCTTGCATGGAAAGTCCATCTGCCTATGATACACCCAAGGGGTGACGGCCGATTGAACAACACACAATCGAACAAACACATCTACTACTTTTTCGTGTTCATCTACTTTTTATCTCTCCCTTGTATCTTTCTTCTCGTTCTTCGCTAGTTCTTCATGCTGGAGGGCTGCGGATCCACGAGGCTCTAGGGGCGAGCGAATCAACCTAGGGCAGCCCATAGCCGCCGCACTCCCTGACGGGGTCCCTCCCAGGGGTGTCGGGTTTTCGGGTCAGCAAAAGCGCCCGTCGACTGTCTTGCGTATCGCGTTGTCGGTCGGGTCTCCTTCGACATGAGCTGCGGTGCATCACCCCCGGCGTCGAGGGTACACGTGACGTGTTCGTGTGTCAACACACTTTTTGGCGACTCCGCTAGGGACGAAGCTTCGAACGGTCTCTGGCCCGTTCTTGCTGCGAAGAGATCGTCATCAAGTTGTTGAAATCTACAAAGGTAATATGAATACCGAATTCCCCTTTGTAGATGCAAATAATTCATATGTTGTTGTTGGATCACCTAATGAGCATAATGTATCGGCTAGCCCTAGTTTTTTCAATCATGCATCTAACTATGCGCAAGAGCCGATGCAAAACAATTTTCATGCTTCAAATTTTTATGATTTTAGCAACGTACAACATATGTATCCAAACTCTCATGCATCGGCAACCCCACAAATCCATATGCCGATGAAGAACATGATGGGTTTGGTTAATCAATTTGAAATACCTCATGTTAAAATTTCCAATAGCATACAAGAAAGTGTTTCACCTTTTTATTCATCGGCAACTGATTTGCAATATGTGAATCCAAACTTGCCAATGGATGGAAGAATTGGCCATTCTACTACTAGCTATTCGGCCAGTTACTCTCAACCATCATATGCTACACCTTATGTTAGTAATTTTTCAGCACCGTGTGCAACTGTAGATGTTCATAATTCGGCCCCGCATCTTCATGGTCACAGCCGAATAAGTGAAAATTTTACAGGAACACATGTGCCGTCATCAAATACTGTAGCATATAATGCATACTCTATGCAATTCAAGAATTTCGGCAACACTCACGAAACATTGCCGAAAGAATCTGAAAGCGTTGCGGAGCAATCCCTTCCAGAAGCGGTTGTGGCTGCATTAAAAAAGATCTTGGCACAAAACAGGAGGATTAGTGCTCTTTGCCTTGAACAATATGAAAAAGGGTAATTCCTGATTATGCTGCAATAAAAGCTAGAGTTTTGCAAGAAGATGAGTCTTTGCCAATTGATAAAATTGGCGAGCAAAAATATGGTTTTACAACAATGCATATGCCTTCACCTAATACTACATCATATTATACAGCCCCTACACAATTGCAAAGTTTCGGCAACACCCATGTGCCATTACCGAAAGAATCTAAAAGCATTGGGGCACAATCGTATCCAAAGTGGGCTGAAATTGAGAAAAAGATTAAAGCCAATTTCACCGCTCGCCGCCAGAAACAAAAAGAAACAGAATTGGCTCAAGTGAAAGAAGCATTGCCAATTGGTAGAAGCAATGTAAAGAAAGATGATTCAGAACATGAAAGTACTCCAGTTAAAAGAGCCGAATCAAGAAGTATATATTCTGAATCCATCAAATGCAAAGAGGCAAGCATTATTGACAAAGGGCATGGAAAGCATAGCAAAGCGACCATACTTGATTTTTCTAAAGTTAATGGAACCTACTTCCTGCCCTATGAGTTTCGTGCCAGAGAAATTGATGAACTTCAAGGACAAGAACAAGTAGCCGAACAAAGTTCGGCTGACAAAAATCTTCAATGTAATGATGCACGGAATCAAGAAAAAGATGATGAAGAAGCGTTGGGGGGCCATCCAAAGGCGGAGCAAGATATTGTTCAAGTCACACCACCATCGTGCTCTCCCAACATATTTGAAGAGGTATGTTTAGCAAGTAATTTACCTATTTTCAGATTTGGTCAGGACTTTATTGTTGATGCATCTATTAGAAAAATCCTCATAAGTAATTTTGAAAGACCAATGAAGAAGGGTAATTTACTTGCTAGCAATAAAGTTGTTCTTGAGCATATCGGTCAACCCATTACGCCATTCATAAAGACCAATAGTGACTTATTATTATAGCCAAAGCTTTCCCCGTTGCTTTATCTAAAGTTCATATCTATTTGGGTAGCTTTGCTTATTTCATACTTGGCTTGCACTTGGTCTCAATTGAGACATGTGTGTTCTAACTATTTTCATTTTAGAAATTTAAAGCCAAGATTAAATTCTGTTGAGAAAACCGATGCTAGTATAATATCTTACCCAAAGACATCGGAGATAGAGTGCAAAACACAATGCATAGCCGAATGGTGTGATGCAAAATCTGAACCATTCGTTTGCTTAATTTCAAAGCCGTTCTCACAGCAAGATCGGCTAGAAAACAAGAAGTATACCTTCAATTCAAGCATGTGTGATCAAATATTTGACTTGTTGCTGAAAAATAATTACATTACAATTCTTGATCACCATGTTAAGCCATCAATCCAAGGACGAATGTATTGTAAGTTGCATGATTCGTCCAAGCATAATTTTGAGGATTGCAACATGTTTCGTCAAATAGTTAAATCGGCCATTGAAAAGGGATGATTGAAGTTTGTTGAAACACCAAGAGATGACCAGTCTATTCAGATTGGTCCCGATGGCAAAAAGTTTTTGCATCGGCTGCTTCAAGCCGATCTATTTAAAGAGAAGGTAAAAACTGCAGGTGATGGGATCAAGCTTTCAAGTAAAGAAGTTGTTGAAGAGCATAATGAATATAATCTTGAGGGTGAGAATTCCATCGAAGCTACAATGGAGATGCCAAGGACTGGAGGGCAGCAAGCAAATCCAACGATCGATGAAAGCAAACCAAAAGAAAACAAAGGCCGAAATAAGCGCAAGTGTAAAAGAACAAAAATCACCTTCGTTGAACTATTAGAGAAATATCAAAAGAAGAGTGAAGAGAAGAATGCTTATCGGCCCAATCATGCAAAGAAACCAAGATCACCCCCAAGGCGCAAATATGAGGATCGGTATTGGCAAAGTGAGAGTTTGAATGCAACATATTCATATCCTTATTTTGGGCGGCCAATGGAAATGCCGTGGATGCCTCCCTATGCTCATGTAGATCCATGTTCATCATGGGACAGGTATGATACAAGGGCACATTCTCCATCTTATTTTAGACCATCTCACCAATATTATGCAGCTCCGAGAAGATCAACATCTGAACAGTCACATGTTAAAGACCGTTTCAATTATAAGGAATCGGTCCGGACACCATGGATGAAAAAAGAGGTGGTCAAGCAAGTCTACCACGTGAAAAGAGATGGTCGTAAGTGTGCTACTTCAGATTTGATCTCAAATAATAAAGAGCCAATTAAAGTGTTGACATTGGCTACATAAGGCAATGAGACGAAGCGACCAATTATTGAGAGTCAATGTGCCAAATCTGAAGAAAAGAAGTTGAGAGTGCACAAGTCCAAAAAGGAATTGCCATTGGTCAAAACAGAATCACAGCCGAGATGCCCACTCGGCTTATCGTATTGGCAAAAGAGGGAATTACACAAACTTAGTGCACAAGAACTTGAAGAAAGGAACATGGCATGGGTTCCCAAAGGAAGTGCTCAAAATAAGAATTATGTGCATGCCTCCATTACAAGAAGTGCGGCAAAAGTGAAGAAGGAAAAGAGTAAAAACTATGAAGGACCAAGCCGAAGGTTTCAACATCTTTGGTCTACACATTATCCAACTATGCCATTAACGCCTATGCCATGGAATTCGTCATTAGGTATGATTGGTAACCCTCAATGGGCTTATTTTAATCCATGGATGCAATATAATTTCTTACGTCATGAGAGGGTATTACCAAGTCACTATACGTTTGATTAGCTATAAGTTTGTTGCTGATCCAAAGGGCCGAAATACTTGATTTGTCATTTCATTTGTTTATTTCGGCTATATGTGCTTTGAATGAAGTTTACATGGTAATGGCTGATATTTATCTATCATCCTAAGAGTATGTCAATGCATGGTCGGTGTAGTATTCTAACATCGTCCTTAGTTTGATTGGAGAGCGAGACAAGATACATGCTCATGAAAATTTATATGTATGCCTATATTATGATTGAATGGAGTTGAGACATCATGACCGATGTCATTGAATATATGCTACATAGACCAATTCATAGCTGCAGAATTGGTTGGTGGGCTTATACTTTGTTTGGATATGATTTGGCTTATGCATCTTTTCGATCTATAAGAGGCCAAATCATAGTTGATTTTGTTACTGAACATCGGATTAGTGTCATGCATAATATTAATATTAGCCTTGTCTCTCTAGTACTATGGAGATTATGTTTTGATGGTTCAATTCATAGCAATGGCCAAAGTGTTGGTGTTGTTTATATATTTCTTTATGGTACTATTTTTTGAAGCCTCGTGCCGCTTAGAATATTTTTATGCACGATTAATCAAGGCCGAATATGCATTGTTATTCGGATTGACTCTTTTACTTGCTATAGGTGCTATACATATTCAGGCTTTTGGTGATTCGTTATGAGTAGTGCAACAAATATTCAAGGGTTATCAATGTCTTGGGTTATGTCTAGATGAAGAATTTACCTTGGGTTGCATTAAAATTGTTCATATATTTAGACATGACAATTGGAGAGAGTTGGCATAGTAAGCATCCGGCTACCATGTCCATCATGTTGTATTGCATTTTTCTCAATAGCCGATGCTTAGTCTCGTCAACATAGGTAAGGCCGAACCGAAGTCCACAACTTCGGCCACTAATGAAAATTTATATGTATGCCTATATTATGATTGAATGGAGTTGAGACATCATGACCGATGTCATTGAATATATGCTACATAGACCAATTCATAGCTGCAGAATTGGTTGGTGGGCTTATACTTTGTTTGGATATGATTTGGCTTATGCATCTTTTCGATCTATAAGAGGCCAAATCATAGTTGATTTTGTTACTGAACATCGGATTAGTGTCATGCATAATATTAATATTAGCCTTGTCTCTCTAGTACTATGGAGATTATGTTTTGATGGTTCAATTCATAGCAATGGCCAAAGTGTTGGTGTTGTTTATATATTTCTTTATGGTACTATTTTTTGAAGCCTCGTGCCGCTTAGAATATTTTTATGCACGATTAATCAAGGCCGAATATGCATTGTTATTCGGATTGACTCTTTTACTTGCTATAGGTGCTATACATATTCAGGCTTTTGGTGATTCGTTATGAGTAGTGCAACAAATATTCAAGGGTTATCAATGTCTTGGGTTATGTCTAGATGAAGAATTTACCTTGGGTTGCATTAAAATTGTTCATATATTTAGACATGACAATTGGAGAGAGTTGGCATAGTAAGCATCCGGCTACCATGTCCATCATGTTGTATTGCATTTTTCTCAATAGCCGATGCTTAGTCTCGTCAACATAGGTAAGGCCGAACCGAAGTCCACAACTTCGGCCACTAATGAAATTTTTATGCAGGCGAAAGTAAGGATTGGAGAAAGTTTGTTGTTGATTGTCTACAAAATCCTAGCAAAAGGGTGAACAATATGGTTCGGAGGATGACATTGAGATACATATCTATGGAACTTTATCACCAGATTGTTAATGAAGCTGAGAGGGTTTCACCCAAGTTTGCATCAGAAAGTTCACACAAGACATGGCCGATACATAATTATCGCCCTAAGAAAAATAAGTGGCCGATGGGGTGTTGACATCGTCCTTAGAACAAACACAGTACAAGTTATTTTTCGGCACACAAGCTTTGCCGAAAAACAGGGGGGCATGTGTTGACACCAGATTTTGGCATGGTTAAGAATCCGGGTTCGTATGCAAAAGTTAGAGGCAACACTTCGCGGGCCGGCCCTGAGTGGGAAAGAAAACTCTTGCCGGGGTGGAAACCTTGTCAGAGAGGAACCCTGGCCGGAGTACAAACCTTGCCGGAGTAAAACCCTTGCCGGAGTACAAACCTTGCCGGAGTGAAACCATGTCAGAGAGGAACCCTGGCCGGAGTACAAACCTTGCCGGAGTACAAGCCTTGCCGGAGTGAAAGCCTTGCCGGAGTACAAACCTTGCTGGAGTGAAACCTTGCCGGTGTGAAAGCTTGCCGGATAGAAACATTGTCGGTGTGGAAATCTTACTCGGATGGAAAACTTGCCGGGTTGGAGGCTGTGATAGTCAATCGGACCAGAAGTTGAAGATGGGCTCAAAAGGTTATTCAGATTATCTCGGATGGAAAAACGTTCAACATGAAAGTTGTTCGTCTCGTCGAAACGATCGATTTTGATATAAAGATCGTCCCAATCCGAATTCGTATGCAAAAGTTACGGCCGCTACAAGGTGCTGCTACAGTAGATGGCCGGACACTCCGGAGGCAACCCTCCGGATTCCATATTTTTCTGCTGTAGGCCGGACAGTCCGGGCATGTGCGGCCGGGGTTTGGATTTTTCTGCTGCAGACTTCGGAAAACAGCCAAAAACTCTATCAAGATGGCCTCTAATCAAAAAACGTTCAACATGAAAGTTGTTCGTCTCGTCGAAACGGTCAAGATTGCTTTTGGGCACGTTTTCATCCAAGATCGTTTACTTCCTCAAAAGTGACCCGCAAGGTGCTGTCAGGTTGTAAACCGAACAGTTTTGGAAAGTCCGGATTCCGAGTTGGACCCAAACTAGGGTTTTGGATGTGAATTCTAACCTTTCCTCGCACGGAAAGTCCATCCGCCTCTTATATACCCAAGGGGTGACGGCCGATTGAACAACACACAATCGAACAAACACATCTACTACTTTTTCGTGTTCATCTACTTTTTATCTCTCCCTTGTATCTTTCTTCTCGTTCTTCGCTAGTTCTTCATGCTGGAGGGCTGCGGATCCACGAGGCTCTAGGGGCGAGCGAATCGACCTAGGGCAGCCCATAGCCGCCGCACTCCCTGACGGGGTCCCTTCCGGGGGTGTGGGGTTTTCGGGTCTGCAAAAGCGCCCGTCGACTGTCTTGCGTATCGCGCTGTCGGTCGGGTCTCCTTCGACGTGAGCTGCGGTGCATCACCCCCGGCGTCGAGGGTACACGTGACGTGTTCGTGTGTCAACACATCCACTTTCCCTAACCACCAGATCCGGGCATGGTTGCTTGAGTGGAAAGGAGATGAGAACTTGGGCGCTGGAGCCTGAGATCTGAAAGGCGGAGACAGAGAGAGAGCGTGAGGAGAGGAAGAGGGAATCCTTATCCCCTTATAAAGGCAGTAAATATTAAACGCCTCCTCACTCGCCTTAGGATTCGCTTGTTCCCTAGGGCTGTATAAACGTCACGGTTGAGTTACCCATACCCGCATTGATGAGAATCCCGCAATAAGGGGACACGATCTCTGTTTCTACAAGATGTGCCAATAGCAACCGCGTCTCGAAGCGTGGAATGGTAGAAGAAAAATGGTTCGAAATTATAACTGGACAGACGCGATGTCGTGTTGGAAAAAAGCTGTCGACAGATTAGATTCGTGCAAATATTATATTCTCTCTGCGGTTGTGTATGGTGTGCATAACAGGTCAGGATACGATCATTGCATCCGAATAATATCTTGGAGTTCGGAGAAAGGGGAACCCGCCTCACAATGCCGAAGACAATCAGCGTGCCGGCCTCCTCGTCATTGAAAGCCAGGTTTAGGGGCTACCAAGGGAGTCCTGGACTAAGGGGTCCTTGGGTGTCCGGCCTGTTATCCATGGGCCGGACTGATGGGCTGCGAAGACATGAAGGCCGAAGACTGCACCGTGTCTGGATTGGATTCTACTTGGCATGGAAGGCAAGCTTGGCGACCGAAGATTCCTTTTTATGTAACCGACTCCATGTAAACCCTAGATCCCCTCGGTGTCTATATAAACCGAAGGGGATAGTCCAGAAAGGCCAGATACATATACTAATTACCATACCCACATAGGCTAGACTTCTAGGGTTTAGCCATTACGATCCCGTGGTAGATCAACTCTTGTAATACTCATATTCATCAAGATCAATCAAGCAGGAAGTAGGGTATTACCTCCATAGAGAGGGCCCAAACCTGGGTAAACATCGTGTCCCCCGTCTCCTGTTACCATTGATCCTAGACGCACAGTTCGGGACCCCCTACCCGAGATCCGCCGGTTTTGACACCGATAGTGGGGTTTTCTGATACGACGGCTCGTTACTGCCACGCTACGACCAGGGTGACTCTCCACCTGCATACTGCCTTCTAATTTGGTGGATGGCATTTGGGCCTGCGTGTGGCATGGCCCGCATGTTGGTGAACAAAAGTAAAATGACATTCAGTAGAGGGAGACGTTTCGATGACCGGAGGAGCCAGAAGCGGTAGTGTATCTAGTGTACTAGTAGTAATTGTTTTTCTGGTAGCTGTAGAGTGTCTGCACTATACTAGTAGTAATTGTTTCTCTGGGCCCAAGACAAAACAGCCCATCCACCCTAGTAAATAATAAAATCAATTCAAAAGCCTATATATTTACTTAATGGGAGGCGCTACCCACACCCAGCACACCGCCCCCCAAAAAACATGGGTGCTCTTCTTCCTACTCACTCCCACCCACCTCACGTCAGCTCGCTCCACTTGTACCCCCAAATTCCTCATCTCACTCCTACAGAAAACCCCAGCTCCCCTTCTTCCTCACTACTATAGAAAAACCTCAGCTCCCCTTCTTCACTCGCACTACAACTAGGCTCGTCATTCATTACTCTACTCAAATCCGTGAGCGCGACGCGATGCCCTCGAGGAAAATGGAGTCGGCTGACCCCAGCGCCAAGAAGATGAGGCTCCCGCCAGTGGCGACACCTGTTGTAGATCCCACACCCTGCAGCGCGGGGAGAAGTGGCGAGCCCGCCCCCACCGGATCCCAGGAACCCGTAGAATCTCAGGTGGACCGCATCAGCGATCTCCCGGATACCGTCCTTGGGGAGATCATCTCACTTCTCCCCACCACGGATTGCTACCGCACACAAGTCCCCTCAATTCGGTGGCGCCCTATATGGCGCGCCGTGCCCCTTACTCTCGACTGTCTTCAGCTATCTCTCTTCAATGATTTTGATATCCCCAGAGCCATCATATCCTCCCACCAGGGCTCCGTTCAAAGACACTACATCCCGTCATGCTACCTGAGCAAGTGTACCATGCCCTGCATGGTGGACGCCTGGCTAAAATCCCCTGAATTCATAGAACTACAGTTGCTTGAGTACTACTATTACCCTGGAAATCACCTACCAGATACCGAACGCCATCTACCTGTGCCCTCAGCACCGATGTCCATTTTCAACTCGGCTGTAACCCTCGTGCTTTTCTACAGTTTGTAAGCTGGAGTTACATGTTCTTGCCCTTTTCAACTCGGCTGTGACTATCATATTTTCTTTGAAACAAGGCAAATGGCTTGCCATTCATTTAATTTAGACTAAAATATTTTAACAAATCCCATCCGAGGGAAATAACATCAGTCTCGGCGGCTGCTTGAGCTCACTGTGCATTACAGAAGCCAAGTGATTAGCCCCCACCAGCACCCACAAACTTATTTCGAACTAGCACACCAAATGGGCTATTAATGTTCATAGGAAAGGCTGCATGACCGTGACAGATTTGGATGCTGACATTTGGGACCCACGAGGAAATAGCCTATCCAAGGTGGTGTCGACTTACTAGCTAGTCAACAAACGTTTCTGCTGGCCAGCCGTTGGATTGACATCCAACATCTGTCGTGTATCTTCTATCTCTAGTCTTCTTCCTCCAACCGCCCAAACCAACCCACCCCGTCAGCTCCGCCTACTCCCGCCTCCCATGGCTGGCTGCACCTCCGCCGCCCTACCATACCCTCCAACGTTGGCTAGTCCCTCCCTCTATTCCCCCACACGTCCTATTATTCTCCGGGGACTCAGCCCCAACATGCACCCGCACCCGAACCAGTCAACCCTCGTACTCCCCTCGCCTGCGACTGGACCGACGCATCTTCCACGGCTCATGGTCTTTCCATCTGAGGCCTCACCGTCGTCCTTGGCCTTGGTTCGCTCGTCATGCGCGGTGTGCCGCCCTCTTGCGTTGTCAACGCCGTCAACAACCGAGAGGAACAAGGATATAACTATACATGGAGAGTATGACAGTAGGGACCCACCAGCATCATGACAGTACACAAGCAAGTGTTTTGTTATTACAAGCCCCAAAAAATGGTTCCTCCTAATGGTTGGACATCTGGGGCTCACGCCATTGTCAACGTAGTCAATAAACGAGAGAATTACACAACGAGCGGCTGACACCAGGGATCCAACAGGTCGCTCGGTTGTTATTTACTTTTTTTGAGGAACAAGCAGTTGTTATTTATACTAGTTTTAGCGACGGATCAGGGTAACAATGGGCCGTGCGGGGGTTGTGGGCCATCTAGCCAGGGTTTTATTTATGTTTACCACATCACGAGCCCAGTTGTGTTTTTTTCTTGCTGAAAATGGCTAGCCAAGTTCTACTTTTTTAAAGAAATACCCAAACGAGGCCTACTTGCTTTATCAGCCGTGCTGGGCTGCAAATCTTTCAAGACGAGGAGAGAGTTTCATTCGGCCCAGAAATGGGCTGTACATTTTTAAGACACATCAAACCGGGAATTAGTTTTATTTTTTTAATTACAAGATTTTAAATTCCATTGATTTTTATGCCTGGACAATTATTTGGATTTTATATTTATATAAATTATTTTTCAAAATAGTTTGAGTCTGACTCGATATTTCGGGATTAAAAACAGTTGACCGCACCAAAATATGCAACATTTGGTATAATTTTTAAACGTGGCCGCAATATGGGTGTAATGCTAACAAAAAGAAGATGGGATCCAAAAAATTCTTAAGAATTGGCAAATGGGCTATAAATTATTAGAAATAATGGAAGATGGGATGTATGTTGTTTTCCACTGATTCGAGGCTGACTTATGCGCCTACTACAGGTTGACGCGTATGCTTTCCTAAAAAATAAGGTTGACGCACACACAACACCGTGTCAACTTAGTCAACACACAAGAGTAGTGACTGTTGGATGTCCATCCAACGGCCGTCGTGCTTCTTCAATCTCTGCTCTTCCTACTCCAGCCGCTCAAATAAGCACTGGCAGGACTGCCTCCTCCCTCCTCCCGCGGCCGGCTATGGTGCCGCGCAGGCCTCACTGCCCCATCATTCTCCCATCGCTGGCCTAGCCATCCCTCTACTCACCCACACCTGCTGTTATTCTTCGGCGACGGCAAACCAACCAGTAAACCCTCGCACTCCCCTGCACGTGGGAAACAACTGCCGAGTCCCTGGCTCCGTGTCGTTCCCTTCCTAGGCCTCGCCGTCGTCCACTGCCCTGGTGCTCTCAGCGCGACGTGGTCAACGTGGTCAACGAACGACATGCATCGGAAGTGGACTGTATGTGGAGAGGATGATAGCTGGGTCCATGGCCGCATGCAAGGAAATGCCTCCTTATTATGCGCAAAATAATGATTCCTCCACCTGACAGCTGGGACCCACCGAAAGGGCCTCTGTATTTCGCGAAAAAAACGTTCCCCGCTGACAGGTCGGACCCATCAGCTATATCTTCACATGCAAGGAAGTGCCTCGTTATTACGAACAAAAAAATGAATACCCCCTGCTAGCTGGGACCCACCCTAGTGGGAGGCTGACTTGTGGGCCAACTAAGATGACGGGGACGGAGGGATTTGTCAACTTAGTCAATATGAACGATTCTAGCTCCAGTGACCGCACGATGTCCATCCAACAACCATAGTGCCTCTTCAACCTCTGTTCTTCTTGCTCCAGCCGCCCAGAGCAGCGTCGGTCGTGCCGCCTGCTCCTGCCTCCCATGGCCGGTTGTGCTGCCACGGAGGCCTCACCGCCCCCTACTACTCCCATCGTTGGCCAGGCCCTGCGGCAATAGCAGCCTCACACCGCAGCCGAACCAGTGAACCCTCATACTCCTGTCCGCGTGGGCTTCCACTGCCGCATCTTTCCCGGCTCCACGTCGTCCCCTTCATAGGCCTCACCGTCGTCCACCGCCCTGGTGCTCTCGGTGCGGCGTGGTCAACGTGGTCAAGGAACGACTTCCATCGGAAGAGTACTGTACGTGGAGAGGCTGACAGCTGGGTCCACGGACGCAGCAAGGAAGTGCCTCCTTATTACGCACAAAATAATGATTCCTCCACCTGCTAGCAGGGACCCACCGGACGGGCCATCATAATTCGGGAAAAAATGTTTCCCCCCTGACTGCTGGGACCCACCAGCTACATATTCGCAAGCAAGGAAGTGCCTGACAGTCGGGACCCACTTGGTCGAAGCGTACGTAGCATTCTCATTCTGGTCGCGAACGTGTACCTACATACTGGTCGATCGGTCTGTCTGCAGGCTGCAGCGATGAATCGTGGCCGTGTAAGGAAGGGTACGTGTGGTAGTAGAGGCGCGCACGTGTCGTAGTAGAGGTGCGCACGTAGCATGTACACGTACGTACAGCGGCCAGGGTGCAAGAAAGAAATAACGGCCACGTACGTACATACAGGCGGGGTCTCGAACGCCTACTCATGCATACGTACGGCCAGGGCTCGTGTACATGGCTGTGTCGGAATGGAGAAACTGCGTCATTGTCATGTTCATGGGGAGGCAACGGAATGCGTTGTGTTTATCGGGAGGCAACGGAACGCGTGCTGTTCATCGGGAGCCAACCGGCTTGGACGGAACAGGGGATGGAAACGAGGCCTGGCGTACCGCAGAACGGAGGAAACGGCCTTGTGTTCGATGGGCCATGGTGGAAACGGGATCCTGTTCATCGGGAGGGGTCTGGCGTACCGCAAAACAGAGGAAACGGACCTCCTACGGTTGAAACGAGGTCTTGTTGATCGGGAGGGGTGTGGCGTACCGCAAAACGGAGGAAACGGACTTGTGTTGGAGCGCTACGGTCGAAACGGGGGTCCTGTTCATCGACAGTGGTGTGGCGTACCGCAAAACGGGACTCCACAGAATACTGTTCATCTCCACCGTCGACCTCCTCCAGCCTCCACGGGGTACTGTTCATCCACCATCGACCTCCTCTAGCCTCCACCTGCGACTGTTCATCCATGGGCTCATGTTCATCCAACCTCCACCATGCGCTCCTCCACCGGCTACTGTTCAACCAGCCCTCCCCACGGGGGTTCTCTTCAACCACCCCTCCATGGGATACTGTTCATCCAGCCCTCCACCGGCTACTGTTCAACCAGCCCTCCACCGGCTATTGTTCAACCAGCTCTCCACGGGGTCCTGTTCATCCAGCCCTCCACGGGGTCCTATTCATCCACCAGCTCGATTGATCGGGGTACTGTTCATACAGCAACAACGACCTCTACTACCACGGGTTCCTGTTCATCCAACCCCCACCGGGAACTGTTCATCCAAACCCCTCAACAATGTTCACTGTTCATCCATAGGCAGCATCGTTCGGCTTCAGTTAGCAGCAGTAGCGAAGGAATCACAATCGGGTTCAGTTAACAGCAAGGGATCGATCGATCGCTTGGGTTCAGTAACGCGTAGCCTGCAGTGCAATCGCTCGGGTTCAGTTAGAGCCCAACGCCTCACTCGGGTTTAGTTAGAGCCCAATGCCTCGCACACACGCGCGTACGTACGAGAGAACCATGCATCGCTTGGCCCCTGACCACCCACCATAACCGGGAACTCCCCGATATTTTCCTCGCCCTCAGTTCTACCACGGTTGTTTCCATCATGGATGGCCCAAAGAATGTCATGCAGCTGCGTCTCCGGCCTGCCCAGGATGAAAAGCCCATTTTCTGTCATGATTTTTGTCATAAGTAGGACCCCACCACATCTATGATGATACCGGGTTTTGTCACAATTATCATCATAGAAGTGTCATAAGTATGACAATTTTTTTTGTTCGGCCCTAAATGTCACGAATGTGTCTTTTTTGTAGTGAAGGAATAGCACTCATGCTAGCACCTATGTCACATAAACCATGATAACAGTGATCTCCTATTTTAACTGAGACAATATGCATGCCAACAACAGGTCTATGTTTACCCTTTTTAATCAAGTTTGGCAATTCTAGCAGCTTCTTCCTAGAAGTAAATAACATGCCCATCCATATATTCTTCCAAGAGATCTTTAACCATAGCAATACTAGGTTCTACTTTGATTTGTTCATCAGGTTTAGGTGTTCTAATATAGCTTTTGTTAACCATAGTTGAAACTTTAGCATGTTCCTTTATCCTAACAGGCAAAGGTGGTTTCTCAATATAAGCAGAAGGAACAACTGGATCAACATTATAACTTATGGTTTCTTCCTTAATTGGTAATGGTTCTTTAATTTCTTCTTTAATAGGTGGGTGATATTTAAACCACTTCTCTTTAGGGAGATCAACATGAGTAGCGAATGATTCACAGAAGGAAGCTACTATCTTAGAGTGAAGTCCATATTTAGTGCTAAACTTTTGAAAAGCATCGGTATTCATAATGGATTTAACACAATCATACTTAAGCTTAATACCTGACTCTTTACCTTCATCGAGTTCCCAATGTTCAGAGTTGCGTTTAATTCTTTCTGAAAGATCCCACCAGAATTCAATAGTCTTCTTCATCAAAGAACCATCACAATAAGTATCGAGCATGGTTTGATCATTATGAGAAACCCGGGCATAAAAGTTCTGGATAATAATTTCTTTTGAGAGCTCATAATTGGTGCATGAATATAACATTGACTTAAGCCTCCCCCAAGCTAGAGCGATACTTGCTCCTTCACGATGCCAAAAATTATATATATAATTCCGATCACGATGAACTAGATGCATAGGATAATTTTTTTGGTGGAACTCCAATTTCAAACGATTCCAATTCCAAGATTCAATATCATCGCATAGCCTATACCATGCCAATGCTTTTCCCTTCAGAGATAAAGGGAAAACCTTTTTCATAACTTCATCCCCCGGTAAACCTACAAGCTTGAACAATCCACAAATATTTTCTATATATCAAGTGCATATCAGGATGTTCAGTTCCATCTCCTGCATAAGGATTAGCTTGCAGTTGTTCTATCATACCCGAAGGAATTCATATTCAATATTTTTAGTAGGTGCAGTAGGTTGAGGGGCATCTAATTGTGGTTCCGGTCGAGGTGAAGATACCCCGAACAAACCCCTCAAAGGATTGTTTTCCATAGTAACAAGTGACAATAAATTTCAGCACACTATATAAATGTTTCCTTACCAAATTCCACTTACCAAAGGCGCTTCACTCCCTGGCAACGACGCCAAAAAATAGCCTTGATGACCCAAAAGTATAGGGGATCAATTTTAGCTCTTTTCTATAAGTAAGAGTGTCGAACCCAATGAGGAGCAGAAGGAAATGACAACTAGTTTTCAGTAAGGTAATGCTTGCAAGTGCTGAAATTGTAAGTAACGGAGTAGTTTGATAGCAAGATAATTTGTAAAGAGCAAGTAATGATAGTAGTAACAAAAGTGCAGCAAGATATCCCAATCCTTTCGAGGCAACAGATAGGCCAAAGCCGTCTCTTATGATAAGCAAAGCGTTCTTGAGGGTACACAGGATTTTCATCTAGTCACTTTCGTCATGTTGGTTTAATTTGTGTTCGGTACTTTGATAATTTGATATGTGGGTGGACCGGTGCTTAGGTGTTGTTCTTACTTGAACAAACCTCCTACTTATGACTAACCTTCCCGCAAGCATCCGCAACTACGAGAAAAGTATTAGCAATAAATTCTAACCATAGGATTAAACTTTTGGATCCAATCGGTCCCTTACGGAATAGCGCATAAACTAGGGTTTAAGCTTCTGTCACTCTCGCAGCGTATCATCTAATTGCTACTACACAATGCATTCCCTTAGTCCCAAATATGGTGAAGTGTCATGTAGTCGATGTTCACATGACACCACTAAGGGAATCACAACATACATACTATCAAAATATTGAACGCATTTCAAGTTCACATGATTACTTGCAACATGATTTATCATATGACCTCAAGAACAAAAGTAACTACTCACAAATTATAAGCATGCTCAAGATCAGAGGGGTATTAAATAGCATATTGGATCTGAACATATAATCTTCCACAAAATAAACCATATAGTAATCAACTACAAGATGTAATCAACACTACTAGTCACCCACAAGCACCAATCTATAGTCCGGTAACAAGATTGAAGACAAGAGATGAACTAGGGTTTGAGATGAGATGGTGATGTTGAATATGTTGATGGAGATTTCCCTCCCCAGGATGGGAGAGTTGTTGTTGATGATGATGATGATGATGATGATTTCCCCCTCTTGGAGGGAAGTTCCCCCGGCGGAATTGCTCTGCCGGAGGGCAAAAGTGCTTCTGCCCAATTTCTGCCTCGAGACGGCATCGCTCCATCCAGAAAGTCCTCTCCTTATTTTTTCTAGGTCAAAATAACTTAGATACTAGAAGATGGGCATCAGAGGTTGGCCTGGGTGAGCACAACCCACCAGGGCGCGCCTGGGCTCCCTAGCGCGCCGAGGTGGGTTGTGCCCACCTAGTGGGCCCCCTCTCGCAGTTATTTCCTCCAATACTCAACATATATTTGATAAAAAATCTCCTTGAAGTTTCAGCTTGTTTGGAGTTGTGCAGAATAGGTAGCCTGACGTAGCTTTTCCAGGTCCAGATTTCCAACTGCCGGAATTCTCCCTCTTTGTGTATACCTAGCATATTATGAGAGAAAAGGCATTAGAATGACTTCAAAAAGCATTATTATGGATAACAACATCATAAATAACAGTAAGAAAACATGATGCAAAATGGACGTATTGGTGCTCACTGACAGAGATGTTCTCCTCCATTTTACAGGCATAGAACTTGTCGGAGGTCTCACACCTCTCGATCCAGGCATTTTTCTCAAAAATAAACTTCAAATCCTAGAACATCTCATATGCTTCATGACGCTCAAAATGCCTTTGAAGTCCTGGCTCTAAGCCATACAACATCACACACTGAACTATTGACTAGTCATCAACACATGGCTACCAGGCATTCACAATGTTTACAGACGTTGGAGCGGGTGGCGCATCAAGGACATAAGACTTTTGGGCAGCCGTGAGGACAATCTTCATATTACGGGCCCAGTCTACAAAGCTTCTTCCATCATCTTTCAGCTTAGCTTTCTCTAGGAACGCATTCAAATTCAGGGGGGCTATGTGCGAGCCATTGATCTACAACATCATTTGGAAAGACAACTTAGACCATCGTTCAATGATAAAGAGTTCAATTAATCATATTACCTAAGAAGTCCCACTCAAATCAACATCCCTTCGGTTGTCCGAGTGTAACATGATCAAAATTCACCAACCCAAGTCCGATCATCACGTGAGATGAGGTGGTTTCAATGGTGAACATCTCCATGTCGATCATATCTACTATATGACTCATGTTCGACCTTTCGGTCTGTTGTGTTCCAAGGCCATGTCTATACATGCTAGGCTCGTCAGGTTTAACCCAAGTGTTCCACATGTGCAAAACTGGCTTGCACCTATTGTATGAGAACATAGAGTATATCACACCCGATCATCATGTGGTGCTTCGAAATGACGAACTTTCACAATGGTGTACAGTTGGGGAGAACACAATTTTATCTTGAAATTTTAGTGAGGGGTCACCTTATAATGCTACTGTCGTCCTAAGAAGAATAAGATGCGTAACTCACATGCAAATCATAAGTGACATGATATGGCCATCATCTTGTGCTTTTGATCTCCACCTTCAAAGCACTGGCATGATCTCCATCGTCACCGGTATGACACCATGATCTACAGCATCATGATCTCCATCATCATGTCGCCATCAAGGTTGTCACACCAACCATGCTTCTACAACTATTGCTACCGTTTAGCGATAAAGTAAAGCATTACATAGCGCTTAATGATTAACACACATGTCATACAATAATTAAACATAACCCTATGGCTCCTGCCGGTTGCTGTATTCATCGACATGCAAGTCGTGATAATCTATAAAAAACATGATCATCTCATACATCAAATATATCTCATCATGTCTTTGGCCATATCATATCACAACATACCCTGCAAAAACAAGTTAGACGTCCTCTACTTTGTTGTTGCATGTTTTACATGGCTGCTATGGGTAACTACTCAGAACCGTTCTTACCTACGCAAAGCCATAACGGTGATATACAAGTTGCTATTTAACCTTCTACAAGGACCGCCTTTGTTGAGTCTGATTCAACTAAGGTGGGAGCGACAGACACCCGCCAGCCATCTTTATGCAACAAGTTAATTGCATGTCAGTTGATGGAACCGGTCTCATGTACATGGACATGTAAAGTTGGTCCGGGCCACTTCATCCCACAATAGCGTTGAATCAAGATAAGACCTAGGAAGGAAGCAATCTGAATATCAATGCCCACAAACTTCTTTGTCTTATACTCGTGATGTCATCTACGCATAGACCTAGCTCATGATGCCATTGTTGGGAACGTTGCATGGGAAACAAAAAATTTCCTACGCTCACCAGGATCAATCTAGGAGATGAACATCTATGAGAGGATAGATTAGATCTACATACCCTTGTAGATCACTAAGCGGAAGTGTTAAGAAACGCGGTTGATGTAATCAAATGTCTTTGCGATCCAATCATGATCCATCCACAAAATCCCGATCAAGCGCTGAATGGACGACACCTCTGTGTTCAACACACGTACGGCTTGATGATGCCTTCGCCTCGTTGATCCAGTGAGCAATGGTGAAGTAGTAGCTCGAGTTCTCTGCAGCACGATGGCGTGGCGGTGGTGGTGGTGGAGCAATCTCAACAGGGCTTGTCCAAGCCTAGCGGAGAAGGGGAGAATCTATGAGGGAGAGGAAGCGCAGCGTCATGGCATGAATGGGTGCGGCTTCCCTCACTCTCGACCTCTATATATAGGGGGAAGGTAGGACGGATAGAGCCCTAGGGTTTCCCCCTAGGTGGGGGCGGCGGCCACCAAGGGGAGGCACCCCCTAGGTGCCTTGCCTCCCAAGCAAGGGGCACTACAAAAAAAAGACACATCCGTGACATTTTGGGCCGAATGAATTTTTTTCTGTCATACTTATGACACTTCCGTGACAATAATTGTGACAAAACACGGTATCATCATAGATGTGGTGGGGTCCTACTTATATGACAAAAAATCATGATAAAAAATGGGCTTTTCGTCCTGGGCAGGCCGGAGACGCAGCTGCAGGACATTCTTTGGGCCGTCCATGACGGAAAAACCGTGGTAGAAGCGAGGGCGAGGAAAATATCGGGGTGTTCTCGGTTATGGTGGGTGGTCGGGGCCGAGCGATGCATGTTTCTCTCATACATGCACGCACGTGGGTGTGAGGCGTTGGTCTCTAACTGAACCCGAGCAAGGCGTTGGGCTATAACTGAACCCGAGCGATTGCACTGCAGGCTACAAATTACTAAACCCGAGCGATCGATCGATGGCTGTTAACTGAACCCGATTGAGTGATTCCTTCGCTACTGCTGCTAACTGAAGCCGATCGATGTTGCCTCTGGATGAACAGTGAGAGTTGTTGGGGGGTTGGATGAACAGTTCCCGTTGGGGGTGGATGAACAGGACCCCGTGGTGTTGCCTTTGGATTTACAGTGAGCGTTGCTAGGGGGGTTGGATGAACAGTTCCCGGTGGGGGTGGATGAACAGGACCCTGTGGTGTTGCCTCTCGATGAACAGGACCCCGATCGATCGAGCCGGTTGGGGCTGGATGAACAGGACCCCATGGAGGGCTGGATGAACAGGACCACCCCGTGGAGGGCTGGATGAACAGTAGACGGTGGAGGGCTAGATGAATAGTAGCCCGTGGAGGGGTGGTTGAACAGGAGCCCGTGGATAGGGCTGGTTGAACAGTAGCCCGTGGAGTAGCGCGCGATGGAGGCTGGATGAATAGGAGCCCGTGGATGAACAATCGCAGGTGGAGGCTGGAGGATGTCGACGGTGGATGAACAGTAGCCCGTGGAGGCTGGAGGGGGTCGATGGTGGAGATGAACAGTCTCCCGTGGAGTCCCGTTCTGCAGTACGCCACATGATACGTCTCCAATGTATCCATAATTTTTTATTGCTCCATGCTATTATATTATCTATTTTGGGTGTTATTGGGCTTATTTTTACACTTTCATATTATTTTTGGGACTAACCTATTAACCGGAGGCCCGACCCAAATTGTTGTTTTTTGCCTATTTAAGAGTTTTGCCGAAAAGGAATATCAAATGGAGTCCAAACGGAATGAAACCTTTGGGAGCATTATTTTTGGAACAAACATGATCCAGGAGACTTGGAGTGGACATCAAGCAATCAACGTGGTAGCCATGAGGCAGGGGGGCCGCCCACCCCTCCTGGGCGCGCCCTCCACCCTTGTGGGCCCCTCGTTGCTCCACCGACGTACTTCTTCCTCCTATATATATCCATATACCCCCAAACATCCCGGAGCACCACGAAACCCTATTTCCACCACCGCAACCTTCTGTACCCAAGAGATCCCATCTTGTGGCCATTTCTGGATCTCCGCCGGAGGGGGCATTGATCATGGAGGGCCTCTACATCAACTCCATGGCCTCTCCGATGATGTGTGAGTAGTTTACTTCAGACCTTCGGGTCCATAGCTAGTAGCTAGATGGCTTCTCCTCTCTCTTTGGAACTCAATACAAAGTTCTCCTCGATTCTCTTGGAGATCTATTCAATGTATTCTTCTTTTGCGGTGTGTTTGTCGAGATCCTAAGAATTGTGGGTTTATGATCAAGTCTATCTATGAACAATATTTGAATCTTCTCTGAATTCTTTTATGTATGATTGGTTTATATTTGCATGTCTCTTCGAATTATCAGTTTGCTTTGGCCTACTAGATTGATCTTTCTTGCAATGGGAGAAGTGCTTAGCTGTGGGTTCAATCTTGCGGTGCTCGATCCCAGTGACAGAAAGGGAAACGACACATATTGTACTATTGCCATCGAGGATAAAAAGATGGGTTTTATATCATATTGCATGAGTTTATCCTTCTACATCATGTCATCTTGCTTAAGGCGTTACTCTGTTCTTATGAACTTAGTACTCTAGATGCATGCTGGATAGCGGTCGATGTGTGGAGTAATAGTAGTATATGCAGGCAGGAGTCGGTCTACTTGTCGCGGACATGATGCCTATATACATGATCATGCCTAGATATTCTCATAATTATTTGATTTTCTATCAATTGCTCGACAGTAATTTTTTGACGCACCGTAATACTTGTGCTATCTTGAGAGAAGCCACTAGTGAAACCTATGGCACCCGGGTCTATTTTCCATCATATTAATCTCCCGTCAACAAGCTATTTATGGCGCCGTTTATTTTGCTTTATTTACTTTCAATCTATATCATAAAAATACCAAAAATATTTATCTTATTATTATCATCTCTATCAGATCTCACTCTTGCAAGTGGCGTGAAGGGATTGACAACCCCTTTATCGCGTTGGTTGTGAGGTTCTTATTTGTTTGTGTAGGTACGAGACGACTCACACGTGGTCTCCTACTGGATTGATACCTTGGTTCTCAAAAACTGAGGGAAATACTTATGCTGCTTTATTGCATCACCCTTTCCTCTTCAAGGGAAAACCAACGCAGTGCTCAAGAGGTAAAAATAAGGATTTCTGGCGCCGTTGTCGGGGAGTCTACGCACAAGTCAAGATATACCAAGTACCCATCACAAACTCTTATCCCTCGCATTATATTATTTGCCATTTGCCTCTCGTTTTCCTCTCCCCCACTTCACCCTTGCCGTTTTATTCGCCCTTCTTCTGTTCGTCTTTCTATTTGCTTTGATGTCTTACTTGGCTCGTTTGCTCGTTTGGTTGGAATAGTTGTTTATTTATTACTAAATAGAGAACCTAAGATCTATGGACCCTCATCCACTTCCTAATCTCTTTAAGAGATCCAATTATGATGAACCTATTGCTACTGAGTTGAGTGCACTAGATTATCTTTGTGAGGTTTTGCTTGAAATTCGTGAATCTAAAAGTTGTGATGGATCGCTTTATGAAGTGATTGACGATAGATCTTTGAATAAAAAGCAAGATTGCAATAATGTTATTATAAATTCTCTTAATGTCAATTGTGTTAATGATATGCAAAACCCTAAGCTTGGGGATGCTAGTTTTGCTATGTCATCTAGTTGTTGCAACGATCTTGATTGGGGTGATTCTTCTTATGATCTTGAAAACTTATTTAAGCCCCATGATGAATATGAGAATGATAATAGTGTTTGCAATATTATTGAAAGTGGGTTTGGAAGAGTGTCAACTTTAGATCCCACATCTTTGGAGAATGTTCAATATGATGAATTTTTTGATAAAAGTGGGTTTGGAGAGGTCATGACTTTAGTTAATGTTAATCCCACTATTTTGGAAGAGTATCAACTTTGCATGCATATGGATCATGTTGAAAATACTTAATGTGATAGCTATATTGTTCAATTTGCTTATGATCCTACATGTAATTATTATGAGACGAAAATATGGTTGTAGGAATTTTCATGTCACTAAATTACCTCTCGTTATGTTGAGATTGCTATTGTTTCTTTCCGCTTCCTTGCATATGCTAGTTTTTGCTTGCCTTGATGATTTGTTTACCTATAACATGCCTATGCATAGAAAGTGTGTTAGATTTAGATGTGTTTGTCACGTGTTTCATGATGCTCTCTTTGTGCTTCAATTCTTGTCTTTCATGTGAGCATCATTAAAATTATCAATGCCTAGCTATAAGGCTTTAAAGAAAAGCGCTTGTTGGGAGACAACCCACTATTTTTCCTTTCTGTTATTCAATAAATAATTTATCTAGACTTTGTTTTGGTTGTGTTTTTTGTGTTTAATTAGTGTTTGTGCCAAGTAGAACCGTTGGGAAGACTTGGGGAAAGTCTTTTTGATCTTGCTGTAAAAAACAGAAACTTTAGCGCTCACGAGAACTGCTGCCATTTTTTATTGGAGACTGATATTTGCTTAATTATGTTTGAAGATGATTAATAGATAAATTCCTCACTCCCAGCAATTTATTTTAGAATTTTTTGGGTTACATAAGTTTGTGTTAGTTACAGATTACTACAGGCTGTTCTGTTTTTGACAGATTCTGTTTTTCGTGTGTTGTTTGCTTGTTTTGATGAATCTATGGCTAGTAAAAGAGTTTATAAACCATAGAGAAGTTGGAATACAGTAGGTTTAACACCAATATAAATAAATAATTAGTTCATTACAGTACCTTGAAGTGGTGTTTTGTTTTCTTTCGTTAACGGAGCTCACAAGATTTTCTATTTAAGTTTTGTGTTGTGAAGTTTTCAAGTTTTGGGTAAAGATTTGATGGATTATGGAACAAGGAGTGGCAAGAGCCTAAGCTTGGGGATGCCCATGGAACCCCAAGGTAAAATACAAGGACACCAAAAAGCCTAAGCTTGGGGATGCCCCGGAAGGCATCCCCTCTTTTGTCTTCATTCATTGGTAACTTTACTTGGAGCTATATTTTTATTCGGCACATGATATGTGTTTTGCTTGGAGCATCTTGTATGATTTGAGTCTTTGCTTTTTAGTTTACCACAATCATCCTTGCTGTACACACCTTTTGAGAGAGACACACATGAATTGGGATTTATTAGAATACTCTATGTGCTTCACTTATATCTTTTGAGCAATATGGTTTTTGCTCTAGTGCTTCACTTATATCTTTTAGAGCACGACAGTTGTTCTATTTTATAGAAATAATTGATCTCTCATGCTTCACTTATATTATTTTGAGAGTCCTTTAGAACAACATGGCAATAATAAAAACTTTCATACAAGTGCATTGAATACTAAGAGAAGTTTGATACTTGATGATTGTTTTGAGATATGGAGATGGTGATATTAGAGTCATGCTAGTTGAGTAGTTGTGAATTTGAGAAATACTTGTGTTGAAGTTTGTGATTCCCGTAGCATGCACGTATGGTGAACCATTATGTGATCAAGTCGGAGCATGCTTTATTTATTGATTGCCTTCCTTATGAGTGGCGGTCGGGGACGAGCGATGGTCTTTTCCTACCAATCTACCCCCCTAGGAGCATGCGCGTAGTACTTTGTTTCGATAACTAATAGATTTTTGCAATAAGTATGTGAGTTGTTTATGACTATTGTTGAGTCCATGGATTATACGCACCCTCACCTTTCCACAATTTCTAGCCTCTCTAGTACCGCGCAACTTTCGCCGGTATCATAAACCCACCATATACCTTCCTCAAAACAGCCACCATACCTACCTATTATGGAATTTCCATAGCCATTCCGAGATATATTGCCATGCAACTTTTCACCGTTCTATTTGCTATGACACGCTTCATCAATGTCATATTGCTTTGCATGATCATGTAGTTGACATCGTATTTGTGGCAAAGCCACCATTTGTAAGTCTTTCATACATGTCACTCTTGATTCATTGCATACCCCGGTACACCGCCGGAGGCATTCACATAGAGTCATACTTTGTTCTAAGTATTGAGTTGTAATTCTTGAGTTGTAAGTAAAAAAGAAGTGTGATGATCATCATTATTAGAACATTGTCCAAGTGAGGAAAGGATGATGGAGACTATGATTCCCCCACAAGTCGGGATGAGACTCCGGAAGAAAAAAAGAATAAAAAAAGAGAAAAGAGGCCAAAAAAGGAAGAAGGCCCAAATAAAAAATGAGAGAAAAAGAGAGAAGGGACAATGGTACTATCCTTTTTCCACACTTGTGCTTCAAAGTAGCACCATGATCTTCATGATAGAGAGTCTCCTATGTTGTCACTTTCATAAACTAGTGGGAATTTTACATTATAGAACTTGGCTTGTATATTCCAATGATGGGCTTCCTCAAATTGCCCTAGGTCTTCGTGAGCAAGAAAGTTGGATGCACACCCACTTAGTTTCTTTTGTTGAGCTTTCATACACACTTATAGCTCTAGTGCATCCATTGCATCGCAATCCCTACTCACTCACATTGATATATATTGATGGGCATCTCCATAGCCCGTTGATACGCCTAGTTGATGTGAGACTATATTCTCCTTTTTGTCTTCTCCACAACCACCATTCTATTCCACCATAGTGCTATATCCATGGCTCACGCTCATATATTGCGTGAAGATTGAAAAAGTTTGAGAACATCAAAAGTATGAAACAATTGCTTGGCTTGCCATCAGGGTTGTGCATGATTTAATATTTTGTGTGATGAAGATAGAGCATAGAAAGACTATATGATTTTGTAGGGATAACTTTCTTTGGCCATGTTATTTTGAGAAGACATGATTTCTTAGTTAGTATGCCTGAAGTATTATTATTTCTATGTCAATATTAAACTTTATCTTGAATCTTTCGGATCTGAACATTCATGCCACAATAAAGAAAAATTACATTAAGAAATATATTAGGAAGCATTCCACATCAAAAATTCTGTTTTTATCATTTACCTACTCGAGGACGAGCATGAATTAAGCTTGGGGATGCTGATACGTCTCCAACGTATCTATAATTTTTGATTGCTCCATGCTATTATATTATCTATTTTGGATGTTATTGGGCTTATTTTTACACTTTTATATTATTTTTGGGACTAACCTATTAACTAGAGGCCCAGCCCAAATTGTTGTTTTTGCCTATTTTAGAGTTTTGCCAAAAAGGAATATCAAACGGAGTCCAAATGGAATGAAACCTTCGGGGGTGTTATTTTTGGAACAAACATGATCCAGGAGACTTGGAGTGGACGTCAAGCAATCAACGAGGTGGCCATGAGGCAGGGGGGCGCGCCCTCCACCCTCGTGGGCCCCTCGTTACTCCACCGACGTACTTCTTCCTCCTATATATATCCATATACCCCCAAACATTCAGGAGCACCACGAAACCCTATTTCCAACGCCGCAACCTTCTGTACCCAAGAGATCCCATCTTGGGGCCTTTTCCGGAGCTCCGCCGGAGGGGGCATTGATCACGGAGGGCCTCTACATCAACTCCATGGCCTCTCCAATGATGTGTTAGTAGTTTACTTCAGACATTCGGGTCCATAGCTAGTAGCTAGATGGCTTGTTCTCTCTCTTTGGATCTCAATACAAAGTTCTCCTCGATTCTCTTGGAGATCTATTCGATGTAATCTTATTTTACGGTGTGTTTGTCGAGATCCTATGAATTGTGGGTTTATGATCATGTCTATCTATGAACAATATTTGAATCTTCTCTGAATTCTTTTATGTATGATTGGTTTATCTTTGCAAGTCTCTTTGAATTATCAGTTTGGTTTGGCCTATTAGATTGATCTTTCTTGCAATGGGAGAAGTGCTTAGCTTTGGGTTCAATCTTGCGGTGCTCGATCCCAGTGACAAAGGGAAATGACACGTATTGTATTGTTGACATCGAGGATAAAAAGATGGGGTTTATATCATATTGCATGAGTTTATCCCTCTACATCATGTCATCTTGCTTAAGGCGTTACTCTGTTCTTATGGCCTTAATACTCCAGATGCATGCTGGATAGCGGTCGATGTGTGGAGTAATAGTAGTAGATGCAGGCAGGAGTCGGTATACTTGTCATGGACATGATGCCTATATACATGATCATGCCTAGATATTCTCATAATTATTCACTTTTCTATCAATTGCTCGACAGTAATTTGTTCACCCACCATAATACTTGTGCTTTCTTGAGACAAGCCACTAGTGAAACCTATGCCCTCGGGTCTATTTTACATCATATTAATCTCCCGTCAACAAGCTATTTCTGGCGCCGTTTATTTTTCTTTATTTACTTTCAATCTATATCATAAAAATACCAACAATATTTATCTTATTATTATCATCTCTATCAGATCTCACTCTTGCAAGTGGCCGTGAAGGGATTGACAACCCCTTTATCGCGTTGGTTGCGAGGTTCTTATTTGTTTGTGTATGTATGAGGTGACTCATCTCCTACTGGATTGATACCTTGGTTCTCACAAACTGAGGGAAATACTTATGCTGCTTTACTGCATCACCCTTTCCTCTTCAAGGGAAAACCAACGCAGTGCTCAAGAGGTAGCACCACACCCCTCCCGATGAACAGGACCCCCGTTTCGATTGTAGCGCTCCAACACAAGTCCATTTCCTTTGCGGTACGCCACACCCCTCCCGATCAACATGACCCCCGTTTCGACCGTAGGAGGTCCGTTTCCTCCGTTTTGCGGTACGCCAGACCCCTCCCGATGAACAGGATCCCGTTTCGAACGTGGCCGGTCGAACACAAGGCCGTTTCCTCCGTTCCGCCGTACGCCAGGCCTCGTTTCCATCGGCTGTTCCGTCCAAGCCCTCCCGATGAACACGATGATGCATTCCGTTCCGACCCAGCTGGTTGGCTGCCCAGGAACACGACGATGACATAGTTTCTCCGTTCCGACCCAGCCATGTACATGATCCCTAGCCGTATGTATGCGCGAGTAGGCGTTCGAGACCCTGCCCGTATGTACGTATGTGGCCGTATTTTATTTCTTGCACACTGGCTGTTGTACGTACGTGTACATGCTACGTGCATGCCCTACTACGACACGTGCGCACCTCTACATCGGCCAGTATGTACGTACTTGTTCGCAACTAGAATGACAACCCTACGTACGCTTCGACCGGGTGGGTCCCGACTGTCAGGCACTTCCTTGCATGCGAAGATGTAGCTAGTGGGTCCTAGCAGTTAGGGGGGCAAATCGTTTTTTGCCTGGACGCACTTCCTTGCGTGCGAAGATGTAGCTGGTGGGTCCTAGAAGTCAGTGGGAAATGTTTTTTCATGAAATACGGTGGCCCGTCTGGTGGGTCCCCGCTGTCAGGTGGAGGAATATTTATTTTGCGCATAATAAGGAGGCACTTCCTTGCCGCGGCCGTGGACCCAGCAGTCAGCCTCTCCGCGCATAGTCCACGTCCGATGGAAGCCGTTCCTTGACCACGTTGACTATGCCGCACCGAGAGCGCTAGGGCGGTGGACGACGGCGAGGCCTAGGAAGGGGACGACGCGGAGCCGGGGAAGACACGGCAGTGGAAGCCCGCGCGGAGAAGAGTACAAGGGTTCACTGGTTCGGCTGCAGTGTGAGGCTGCCGTCGCCGTAGGGCCTGGCCAGCGGTGGGAATAGTAGGGGGCGGTGATGCCTCCGTGGCAGCACAGCCGGCCACTGGAGGCAGGAGCATGCGGCACGACCGGCGCTGCTTTGGGCGGCTGGAGCAAGAAGACTAGAGGTTGAAGAAGCACTACGGCCGTTGGATGGACATCGTACGGCCACTGGAGCTAGAATCGTTCATATTGACTAAGTTGACAAAGCACTACATCCCCGTCAACTTAGTAGGCCCACAAGTCAGCCTCCCACTAAGGTGGGTCCCGACCAGCAGGGGGGTTATTCATTTTTTTTTGTGCGTAATAAGGAGGCACTTCCGGTGGGTCCGAGCTGACAGCGGGGGGAATGTTTTTTTCGCGTAATACGGTGGCCCGTCCGGTGGGTCCTAGCAGTCAGGGGGAAACGTGTTTTCATGAAATACGATGGCCCGTCCGGTGGGTCCCTGCTGTCAGGTGGAGGAATTATTATTTTCCACGTAATAAGGAGGCACTTACTTGCTGCCGTCGTGGACCTAGCTGTCAACATCTCCACGTACAGTCCAGGTCTGATGGAAGCCGTTCCTTGACCACGTTGACCACGCTGCACCGAGAGCACCAGGGCGGTGGACGACGGCAAGGCCTAGGAAGGGGACGACACGGAGCCGGGGAAGACACGGCAGTGGAAACCCACGCGGAGAGTAGTACGAGGGTTCACTGGTTCAGCTGCGGTGTGAGGCTGCCGTCGCCGCAAAATAACAGGGGTTGTGGGTGACTAGAGGGATGGCCTGGCCAGCGGTGGGAGTAGTAGGGGCGGTGAGGCCTCCGCGGCATCACAGCCGGCCACGGGAGGCAGGAGCACGCGACACGACCGGCGCTGCTTTGGGCGGCTGGAGCAAGAAGACCAGAGGTTGAAGAAGCACTACGTCCGTTGGATGGACATCATACGGTCACTACAGCTAGAATCGTTTATATTGACTTAGTTGACAAAGCCCTTGGTACGCGTCAACTTAGTAGGCCCACAGGTCAGCCTCCGAAACGGTGCGCCCAGATGTCAGGGGGAGGAATCATTTTTTGGGCGGCTGAAGCAAGAATATCTGAGATTGAAGAAGAAGCATGACATCCGTTGGATGGACATCCAACGGCCACAGCTGCTAGAACCGTGTGTTGTTGACAAAGACTTGCATACACGTCAACTTAGTTTTTTTAGGGGACGTGTCAACTTAGAAGGCCCACAAGTGTGTGGCAGAGAACATATACCCCATTTGCGATTTGTAAGAATGTACATCCCATTTTTTAATTCTAATGGAATTTACTACATCTAATTTATAGTTTGTTAAAAGTACAACCCATTTTCTAGCTAGGACAACGATTAATAATTTCAACCAACAGCTCAAACAGAATTCAAAAAAATCCCACATTTTTATGGGATCCGAAATATTTTTATCCGAAATTTCTAGTCAGATTAAATATAATTTCAAAATAAAGTTGTATTACGTTAAAATCCAACGAAATATTGCACGCGCAAAAAGTAATGAAATTAAAAATTTCAAATTCCAAAAATAATATATATATATATATATTTAAACTAATTACGCGTTTGGTGCATTTTTTATAGTTCCTGCCCAGTTATTATAATTACATCCCATTTATTATTTCTTAAAGTCCATTTTCTTGTTAAGCCTAATGCATACCTCCTAGCAAAGTTTGCAGCCCAGCGGGGTGGAGAATAACAAGTTGACCCGGATATTGTGTACAACTGTCAGACCAGTTGCATTGCTGATGTTCAAAAAAAGGCCTGTGTAGTACAGTACAACCTAACATGGCTACTCATCCCACATTCAGCGACACCGGAAAGGCCCAAACAAGGCTTCTGTACAACTTTTTGAAGTCAGTGAGCTCAATTAATAACTTAAGGAAAAAGTTAGATTACAGTGGAACCTAATTAAAAGCTGTCACGAGCAAAGAAATAATTCAACGGGTCCCACTTGTGCATGTGTGAGTGTGTGCATGTGTGTGTGTGTGAGAGAGAGAGAGACCCATTGGTCGATGCTCGTAAATACATCTTTCAGCCATATGCATTGCTGATGCTCAGTAAAAACTTATATAGTTGACACAATCATATAGAACATCATAGCACACTGAACTTGCATACAAAAATTTCACGCAGGCGGCACAATCAGGATGCAAGCAGTGGATTGCTACGGGTAGGGCTATGTTGAAACGAACGAACTCGTACATAACGGTTCATCGTCTTTATCAATGATAGGGAAATATCTTGAATGATGTGCAAAGAAAATAGACAGACAACACAATAAGTTCTGCTAGCACATTAAGTTGACATACAACCCTTTCTAAAAAAGTTCAGGTACAAAATTAGAACAGGTCACAATCAAATGTACTGGCACATCAGTGCTTCACACCCATAGCTCAGATTTAAGTAGTATCTGACAAGATTCAGTTGTTACCTCAAATTAGAGCACATCCAGGTAGCCAGCCCTGCCTCTTCTCCCAAAGAAGAGTGGCCTCCGCCGTGCGATGGAGTAGGCCATGTGCCATCCTCGTTCCGAGCAACACGGGGAAAGTCTGACGTTGACTCCTGTAATGGACGTCATCGATGGACCCTGGCACCAGCGGCGGCGGCAGGACTTCGATTGATGGATTGACCACTTCTTCGACATGCACGAACACTCGATACAGGTACATCCTTAACGTGGTCCGCGGCGGCCTTGGTGGCAACGAATAGTACAACCACGGTTTCTACACCGGTATCTCAACACCAATCACCTTCGGTATGGTGGACAACTTCTTCATCCATGCCATAACCGTCAGAGCCCAGCTGTCTAGAGGAACAAACATACTTACGAGCTCACCTCCAAGGTCGTTGATAAGCTCATTTATGGACTCGTTGTTCCAAGCACGTTGAGGCATGCCGTGGAAGGTAAGCTTTTTTAAAAACTCAAGCTCAGAGGGCACCGAGCCCCATCCTGGATGCCACCGATCAAAGCTCACCAGCGCGCCATCGCAGAACAAACGCCGGGAAGATTTGAACACACGACTACAGTGAAAGTTGTCCGGAACCTAATGAAGAAATCAGCCGGTGGCGGACAGACTTCGACAAGCAAGTCACTTATTTGGATGCCGTGCGCAATGCCAACAGCTTTGACAAGGTCGTCCGGCGAGACGAGAGGCCAGTCACCATTGATGGTTACCATCAGCACTTTGCCGGCAAACTGGTCGTCAGGCGCCGCCATGCCACTGTTGAGCGACAGCACGCAGCGACCGAAGGCAGGACGGACCTCAGGATCTCTGGCTCGGAGATCCGCGTTGATCGGCGACATGATAGTGAGCTTGAGTACAGGGAGTACAGGAGGGGGATTTGGGGGAACTGGAGTAGGAATCGAGATTCCAGAGGTGGGGGGAGGGGCGGGAGATTGGGGATGAAAAGGTGGCTTGAATTTCGAACACGCGCCAATATGATCTCGGCGCGCAAGCGCACGAAAACACCGATGGCGCCCACATGTCGGCCTAAGAGTCCTTATTCTTTCTTTTTTGGAGAGCCCGACCTTTTTTGAGGATGTTTTGAGAGCCCGGCCTGAGAGTCATAATTGACCTGTTTGGCATTGCGTTACTACTCGGCCCATATTCAACGACACCTCACTGGCCCAAGCAAGTGTACATCATCGAAAAGACACTGAGCTCAAATTATATAACTTGAAAAAAGCAGATACACTCTGAAGACTGGAGAATGGTGATGCCCTCATTTAGCCCACCAGTAGTTCGAGACAATAAACAGTTCTAAACAACGATATATACAACATTCAAACACTGACTAGTGACTACTACTGACATAAACAACAAGACATGATAGTTCATAAGAAGTCTTGCTACACCACTAAAACGCACCCATCTGCAGCGCTCAGACTCTCGTGATCCAGACGAGAATGACATTCTAAAGAGAGGAAACTATTACATAGTAAGAGTGACATAGATGAGGATGACCAAATTACAAGGAATATGCATAACAAAAGGAAGAACTACCCATCCAGAACAAGCAGAAAAGACAACAAAGTCATTTGAAGAGATAATCCAACACCATCATAATTTGCAGCCTCCCTTCAGCGACCAATTATCCGGAGACACCAGTACTCCACCCTTTCGACGCAACATCCCAATTACCTATCAACCTGAAGGCTTGAACCACATCACTGCCTGTCGTAATTGAGACATCCAAGGATCAAAGTTAATCTGGATGCCTTTTTCATTCTCACCTTCTTTGGCTGTAGGCTATATCATTGACAATCAGGCGAGTTTGCTCTCGAACTCCTAGGGCTCGCCGTGTAGACACAGTTTTCCATAGCAAACAGAGCCTCTCTGCCATCAAGGTCCTTGCCAACGGTGATCTCCTGGTTAATTGGATAATTGAGTCCGAGAAATAGAGAGTGTGAACCAAGGATGTTTACCTACCTCCAACTAAAAAACCCTGAAGGCCCCAACAAGTTGGTATCCTTCTCATAGGCGTAACAGCCACTGTCCGGATACTCACGTATTTCACGGTGCTTGTATACAGTGGGGTTTTTGCAATATAACTTTTCCGGCTCATGTGTCCGAATGATCATTAGTCTTTCGCCGCCGTCTGATTGAGCGAGGAACTAGTTGTGCTTCCCTGTTTTTGGCAAAGGTGGTGTGATTACAAAGTGCAGTAACTATAGGGACACTACATCATATCAAAAAGGACAGGCATTGTTAATGTAAGATCAGCATTGTTTAGAGTATGAGTAGGATAATGCAAGAAATAGCATTGATATGTCCCTGTTGGAACTGGGAGGAAAATACAGGGAAATGTATACTGGGTTCGAAAATATAGAAGTGCCATGCATGGTTATACTCATGTTATCTTGCAATCGATTCTTCACAGGAAACTACCATGCCATGCATGTTATGGAATCATGTTCTGTCCTCACAAACAAATTCTTCAAGGTAACTAACAAACCATGCATTGTTATATACTCGTGTTCTGTGGGCAAAATTTTTGTGAGGATATTATTCTAGCCATTGATTGCTGAAGGGCAAATATAGGTATGTACACATGGTAAGCATTACAGGATTTCACTACTTCCAAATATAGAGTTCTCCATATGCACATTTACTTCCCTAATGTATGGTTAGATGAAACCAACAGTGTGGTGCATGTTTCTACATCATGAAAATGAGGAAACCAACATGGCCATTGATACACACTCATATTTAGTAGTAGTATATAGATTACTATAAAATAAGGAGAATATCCATATATTCCTAACCGTTTGATTATTCAGGGGTACAAATTGGCTGTAATGACATGATCACAATCGCATGAATTAACTCATTCCAAATATAGCTGATTTCCGGTGTCTCTAATACATTGCCATAGTTCTACTCAAATTCTGCTCAAACAGGAATATGCCAATCATCACAAAAAGTTCAAACACTGTCATGCCGTCATCATTAGCATGAGTCGGAAAAAACTTACACGCGTCGTCCCAGCAATACGTGGTGCCATATGCTTTGTCGATCGCGTAGATGATGCCATTGTGTTCAATAGCATCACAGAAGTGTGTATCAGCTTTGACGATGATCCACTACGAGCTGAGTTGTCTCCAGCTAAAGAAGGCACCGGCATAAAGATAGGCGAGTCCGTGGTCGAACAAGGCAATTAGCTTGAAGTCTGCGTAATTCGCATGTCGTGTGGGCACTTGGTAGATTACAATCGTCTGCAAAACAAGGTCCATCTAACTGACGTGGTAATCTAGATGACTAGGACCGCGATGGTAAAACTCTATATAATCCAACGAAGGAAGGATAATCTCATGGGAGGTCTGGAAGTTCACGATCACCAACTTTTTACCGTCTTCTCTAAAGGCAGCCATCCAGTGGGAGTTCATGCCAACCCAGTACATACCTGCCAAGAAGTTTCGGGCGATGGTGATTGGATCGAAGTCGAGGGAAATGATGTACGACGACCCACTACATACCTGCAAAGAAGTTTCGGCTAATGGAGATCGGATTGAAGTCGAGGGGCATCATGTACGCCTCCGTATCATGGTGAGCCAATCTCGCAAGACCAGATAGCAGCAAGCAGGGTGTCTTGAAAAGCTTTGTCCTCGCTTCGATGATGGCCGTGTGCATGCCCCTCGAGCATGCAGCCAGCCGCAGGGCGCTCAACATATCCATACACGAACAACAAAGGTCGAGGACGTCACTGGGGAGATTGCTCCAATCGCGGCTCATATGGATCCTGCCCGGTTTGCGTTTGGCCATGGTGGAGTTTGGAAGGTGGGGTTTTGGGGGCTTGATTTACGAAGGAGAAGGATGTCGGTGCTGGAGCGGCTAGCAAGGGAATAGTGGTACTAGGGGAGGCGAGCAAGGTGAGGGTATGCGGGGGCACAGTGAGATAATGAAGAGTGACCTCAGGATCTCTGGCGAGATAGAGATGTAGATGGAGTGGTGCTAGGGGAGAGGGAGACGAGGCGAGGCATGCTATACAGCGGCGATGATAGTGACTGCATAGTGCACAAGGTGAGGCTGACTTTGGTAACCTGGACACACCGCCTGGACTGGTGTCACCTCGGGCGCAGGGTCTTGTCACTTCACTGTGAGGACCGGATGAATAATAGTATTTTGACCATCAAGTGTACCACAGTTGTACTACTACTAGTAGTAGTACGAGTAGTAGGAACATGAGTACACTCCTGTGCTAGCATGCCTCTGGGTACACTTCATCCTCCATCTATCATCCATATTGCAAGCAGAACCAAATTCTGTGCATGCGGAAGTGCGAAGGACTTTTCTTTTTTGAGGATAGCCGCATATTCCTTAACCGTAGTAGGAACATGAGTTGTACTCCCTCCGGTCCTCTTTTGTCTGCGCATAACTTTTTTCAGTATTTCTCTAATTAGTCTGCGTATATACCCTTTTCCATGTGCCCATTTCCCTCCATTCCCCGCATTCACAGCATTAATTAGCGTACGCATGAGCAGTTGCAGCCAAACTCCAGCCAATAAACTGCAGCATAGAAGTGGGCCATTCTGTGCACGTGGGAGAGAGAAAAGGCAATCGAAGAGCCCGTCCAATCCATTGCATGTAGCAGTCAAACCACCGCAGCTCTCCTCATGCATGCGCATAACTTCTCCCATTTACTTCTCCATCGGGAACCGATTTTCCTCGGCTTTTCCACTACTCCTTGATCTTCATTTGCATCCAAACCACACTGCATTCACATTGTTTTAACCTCTTCACATCCTCCTGGACTAATTCTAAAGCCCCTATAAATAATCATCTTCTTCAGTTAGCCATCTAATCCTAATTCTCCAAACCATAGCCCTCCGGTCCAGTGGTTCCAAATGGCGAAAGAGATCGAAGGCTCATTGAGCATAGTTACCACAGTCACCGACCACCCAAGGGTTGTTCGGAAGTGGATCAACAATGTATCCAACTCCCTCCAAAAGGTGGAGATGAATGTCATCGGTCTCGACGCAGAGTGCACGGAGTGTGGCACTGGGAAGATCCAACGCACCGCTGCCCTTCAGCTATGCCTCGAAGATGATGTTTTGGTGTACCACATCATACACGCGCCCTCTATACCAGGTGAGCTTCATGATTTCTTGTCTCGAGAGGACATATACTTCTGTGGGGCAGCCATCGCAGGGGACAAACAGAAGTTGGAGCCGTACAACCTTGATTTGAAAAGCATCACTGACCTACAAACCAGAATAAAAATTCTTGTAGAAGATTGTGATAAACTGACACCATCCCTATTCGATGTAGCAAATTTTGTGCTCGGAACAAATCTTCAGAAGAGTGATGAGACGCTGGCATTAAGGTCGTCTGGATGGGAAAATTATCCCTTGATGTATGAGCGGATAAAATATGCTGCCCTCGATGCCCGTGTGAGTTTCGAGATAGCTGCAAGGTCCAGAGAGCTTGTTGCGAAGCTGTCTCCCACAGAAAATGAGAAGAAGAAGATGCTGCACCAGCAGCAGGGTATTATGGATAAATGAACTATTTCCTCTCTTGTAAAAAAATATTCCCTCTCTATGTATATTGATATAGATGGACTATTTCAATGGTGTGCATGTCTTTGGAACAAGTAGTAGCGTGGGTCCGCTTGACTATAAGGAACTATTTATCCGCCTAGCTTTCTCTACTACTCCTTCGAGTGATCGATATGCAATGCATGTGTCCGTAGACATGACAACTTGTCCATGGAAGTTCAACTACGACGACCATCACGTTTCATCCACTGCCACTCGTGATTCCCACGATGCTGCTCCAACCCACGACACCACGTCCCCCGACGTGCACCTCACCCCTCTCGGCCGCACCGCCCCTCTACCTTTGTGTGCATGACATGTGGGCCACCATAAATGCGGGGAGCATCAAGTTTCTACCACAGCCACACGCGATTCCCACGACGTCGCATGAACCCATGACACCACACGTCCCTCGACCTGCGGCTCACCCCTTTCGGCCCCACTGCCCCTCTAAATTTGAATTTGAAACTTATAAAATGAAAATATTCAAAACAAATAAACTGGGAGAGAGGGAATATATCGTAGGATGTGTCCCATACGAAACAAGTCCCCTGGTTTGTCACCATGGAACATCAAGATGCATTTGTATGAGTAGTTTATCTTGTGAGAGAAAATGATGAACGAGGGAAGGCCTCTAGAGATAGAGATAGACACTACTACTACCAATGTGCTAGCCCGTGCGTTGCAATGGATCCAAAGTAGTAGAATAATACTTGTTCATGTGCTTGAAATATAAACATTCTAGTTTTGATATACATGTGTCAGCAGACATGACAGCTTGTACATGGAAGTTGAACCACGACGACCATCATGTTTCTTGTTTCTACCACTGCCACACCCACATGCGATCCCCACGACGCCGCTCCAACCCTACCTGTAAGCACGATGTCCCCCAACGTGGACATGGATCCTCTGACGTGGCTATCACTGCCTTACCCTGCCTTTCCTTCGCTGACTAGTGGGACCCACACTTGCGGGGCCCACATGTCAGTGATGGAATGGTAGGATTGTTCACGTCAGGGGATCCTCATCCCCTCGACATGCGCCTCATCCATCTCGGCCCCACCGCTCCTCTGCCTTTGTGTGCATGACATGCGGGCCAGCTGAACTGCGGCGACCATCAACTTTCTACCACAGCCACACCCAATTGGACGTAGTTTGCCTGCTCCGCTGCTGTGCTCTGATCTGTACTCCTGCACCATCGAATTTTCATCTAGCGGCTGTGACACATTTCGTCCCGGGCATCAATCCTCAGCTGGAGTACTTCTGTACTATAGGTAGTACCCGCCGGTGTGGCCATCTATGCCTCGTAACGCCCCGACGCCCAGCTGTGGCACCCTTGCCACGGCCACTCCACCACCGGTCGATTCATCTCGAACGAGTGAGTCGCGAACCACACCACCACCATGAGAATGACATGTGGGCCAGCCGCATTTAAGGTCCGCATGTCATTAACTCATAGGCCGGGCATTAAGCCACTGAAGTTCGGTCCCGTGGGCCTCGAGAGGGAAATGTAACTCCTGCGGCAGGCCTTGTGGTGCTCCCGCAGTACGAGCTCGTGCCAACCCCGGAATTTGTTTCTTACTACTACCAACTACTAGTAAGGTACACGTGCATTGCACGCATGAGATTCTGGTGGTTTGTGCATTATGGTTCTACATGTGGAGTCTTCTAGATACATGTGGCAAAATCTGGTGGAATGTAGATGATATCCAACGGCCAGTAGTGCTCGGATTTGCCATCTTTTTACCGTCGGATTGGCTTCATCCAACGACCAACTTTCAAAGTTATGTTTTTTTGCAGCATAAGGTTGCCATGCCTAAGATTAGGCGTGCCACAAGTGTGTTTGGTTGCGTTCTTGTCTCAGCATAGTTGTTCCCTTTTCATGCATGCTCAACTCAACACCCCTCTTCATGTATGCTCTCTTCATGCATGCTTCTAGTGTATTTGTGCTAATCTAGTGTGGACTCATGCACCCTCCATACACTCTACCAAACACCCAAAAGTGGGTTGAGGAGGGAACTCTTGGGATCATGCACCCTTCATACACCCTACCAAACACACCAGGCATGTGTTTCGTTCATTGCTACACTTGTGGCTTGCCACACTTCTCTAGCTACATGGTCCACATGTCATAGACTCAACTTCTTGCCAAATCTTGCCACACTTGTGGTGGCCATTTTTTAGCCAATTTTTTGTGGCAGACACACTTTGCCTAAGCTTAGTTGTGGCAAAGTTAGTCATGAATGAAGTTCAACCATGGAGTCTTCTAGATTCTACATGTGGCAGAATCTGGTGGAATGTAGATGATATCCAATGGCCAGTAGTGCTCGGATTTGCCATCTTTGTACCGTCGGATTGGCTTCATCCAACGACCAACTTTCAATGTTATTCACACACTATATAGGGGGTATAGATATAGATGTGCCGGCCCGTTGAAATGGATCCAAAGTATATCCGTTTAGTGGAGTGCACTCTAAACACATTATCTATTTATTTTTCTCTAACCTTTCGTAGCCATGCAATGTGACACTCCAAAAAATTTTGATTTGGTTTTTATCAAAATCTTTATTTGATTTGAAGAAGGCTATTTAAAATTTTTCTTAAGAACTCTCCTTCTCAAAACTTTTATGACAAATATTTTGGTACTCTTCTCAACCTTGATTTTTGGTCTTGAGAACTTTTCATTTTGTCTTGACTCTACTCTAGTTATTTTTTTGAAATTTCTTCTATTAAGAAGAAACCCTAGGGATTATGGGTTTATTCTTTTCCCTTTCAAATTTCCTCTGTTGCCATGTCACATTTTGACATAGCATTCCAAAACCCCTCCCTGCCTTGGATCAAGTCAAGACTCCCACCTCCAGCAAGTTTCAAACCAATTTTGATTTTTATTCCATTTATTTAATCCTCAAAACTATTTCTGCCATTATTTATGGACCTAGGTGATTTACAAAGGAAGTACCATATTTCTTTTGAGTTTTGATCCCAAACCAACTCCTCTGACTAGTCCTTAGTACCCTTAACCTAGATCCATCAAGATCCACTTGTCCTCAGTTCAAATATTTCAAAATTTGCCCTCTGCAAGTTTGGACCAGAAATGCCATTCTTGGTGAAATTCATATTTTTCATTATTCCAAAAATTCTGAAATAATTCATGCAGCTTCCAGATACACCAAGAGGCCACCTCACCAAAGATCAGCTCCAGAAAAATTTCCCATATGCCAAAATCATTTCATCGAGCACCTGGCATGCACTGTTGCTGTTCAAATTCAGAAAGTTCAGACGTTCAGTGTTTCTGTTTCGCCGTCAGGGTCGTTTTCTTCAGAGCACGGCGTCGATCTCGATAGTAACTGCAGTGGCCCCTTGCTCCCTGTTCCCCCTCCTTATCCAGAGCGCCGCACACTCGTTTGTTCGGGCACCATCGTCGGTGGTGACGTGTCTCGCCGACACCGGCAGCTTCTGCAGTGGCAGAGCCACCCGTGGCAGCCAGCAGGGATCAGCACCACCTTTCGGCGTCGTCCAGCACTGCCCAAGCCACCCGTGGCCTCCGCGTGGCTGTTCGCTTGCCTGTGCACGCTGCGGCACCGTCATCGTGGCCTAAGCAGCACAGAGCGTGCTCTCTGCCGCCGACGAGTCCCGTGAGCCGTTCCATCGAGAACATGGAGTACCACCCAAGGCAGGCCAAGCTTAGCACTTGAACGGAACCAGTGGACCATCGCGGTGATGCCTACCTCCCTAAACCACCTGACCGACCTCTGCCCCGCCGTAATCATCGCCGGCGTTATCCCGTTCTCGGCCACCGCCTCGGATCGGCTATAAAAGGAGCCCCCGAGCTCGTTCTCGACCCAACGCCACACCTCCACCTCACCACAGCCTCGCCTAGCCACTAGGAGGACCCCGAGGAGGTCACCTTCCCCAACTCCGGCCGCCCCGATCCGCCTCGGGCTCCGGCTTGATTCACTCAAGTGAGGCCATCCCCGCCTCCCAAACCGCGTTTGCAACCCTCTAGTGCACCCAGTACCCTAACCCGAGCTTCAATTCGACCTTTGCAGCTCTCCCCTGCGAGATCCACCAACGCCCGAACCACCATCCGCCGGAGTTGAGGCCGCCGTCGACGTGGTGCTCACCGACGCTCAACTACATCACCCACAGGTGCGGAAGAACACGGTGAACACGTTGGTACCTTCCGATCCCCCTGCCTCGCCGTGGATCGCCGCCGGCGACCACCGCGGCCCTCGGGCGCCAGCGCTCTGTTTTAGTTTTCAAACCCGGCGGGTGGGACCTCCCCGTCAGCTTTTTCTCTTTTTTGAAACGTTTTCTGAAAACGCCTTCGGGCAAAATACGTCTTCCCCCTGGACTGACGTATTCTAGACTGAAACGTTTTCTGTTTTTATAAAGTGAACCCTGGAAACTTTCTGTTTCATTATAGAAAGGTCCTTGGACTAAAACTCTTATAACTTTTAAACAAAAGATGATTTTAACTTGAAACATTTTCTGTCATCTTTATTTTTCTGTCTAGTTTTTTATCATATTTATTTGAAAAATATTTGGGATACTTTTTGTGCACGCACGGTGTCGGTGTCAAAACCGGCGGATCTTGGGTAGGGGGTCCCGAACTGTGCGTCTATGCCGGATGGTAACAGGAGACAAGGGACACGAAGTTTTACCCAGGTTCGGGCCCTCTCGATGGAGGTAAAACCCTACGTCCTTCTTAATTAATATTGATGATATGGGTAGTAAAAGAGTAGATCTACCACGAGATCGAGGAGGCTAAACCCTAGAAGCTAGCCTATGGTATGATTGTTGATGTGTACGTTGTCCTACGGACTAAAACCCTCCGGTTTATATAGACACCGAAGAGGGTTAGGGTTACACAAAGTCGGTTACAATGGTAGGAGATCTTCATATCCATATCACCAAGCTTACCTTCCACGCCAAGGAAAGTCCCTTCCGTACACGGGACGGAGTCTTCAATCTTGTATCTTCATAGTCCAGGAGTCCGGCTGAAGGTATAGTCCGGCTATCCGAACACCCCCTAATCCAGGACTCCCTCAGTAGCCCTCGAACCAGGCTTCAATGACGATGAGTCCGGCTCGCAGATTGTCTTCGGCATTGCAAGGCGGGTTCTCCTCCAAATTCCGTGTACCTGTTTGAATAAAGTTCGGTTTCTTGTAGATGTTGCGCTCCTTGGCTTCTATGCCCAATAATGGCTGCTCCACATGTGTCAAACGAATATGAAAAGTCTGAGTGTTTTTACATTCACACCTCTAGCCGCGTAAATGAGCTGCCCTATTTAAGGGGACGAGGATTTAGATCCAATCCACACTATCTCCCCTCCGCGAGTGTTCATCAGAGTGCATCCGACAAAGGTCCATTCCACCATGGCCAGCCGTCGCAACTCCTCCCCTCGCCCTTCCAGCCCTAAGCCTGGATATTGGGAGAGATGTTCCATCCTGCATAGCGAGCTAGTGACACTCCAGACCAAGGGATTTCTCCCCCCGGCCTATATGGTCCCGGTTCGAGCCGGTCTTGCCGTCTACAACGGCGGAGAGCAAGTAGAGAATGCCCCTAATCCCTCCAAAGGGGAGCGGGTGTGCCTCGTCCCTTACTTAATAACGGGGCTCGGATTTCCAATCCATCCATTTCTCTGGGGGTTGCTGGAGTTCTACGGCCTCCAGCTACATAATCTCACGCCTGCCTCAGTACTGCATATCGCGGGCTTTGTAGCCCTCTGCGAGCTGTTCTTGGGTGTCGAAGCTCATTTCGGACTATGGAAGGAGCTATTTTGCCTCGTGCCCCATTCCAAGAAGGGGTCAATGTATCAAGTGGGCGGAGCCGAAGTGTGGCGCATCGCCGGGACCGGATATCTGTCCGAAACCCCAAAGAAGGCGTCCGAAGACTGGCCCTCGGAGTGGTTTTATATAGAAGACGTCCCGCTGCCGGATCCTGTCCGGATCGGCCTCCCTGAATTCAACTGTGCTCCCTTAAAGAAGCGCCTAAGCTGGCGCCCACGGAGCCCTCAGAGGGGAGGTGACAGGGACATCATTTACCTGATGGGCCGAATAAGATTGTTAGCCCATTCCGGACTAACCATGATCAGGTATATGGCTGAATGCATTATGCGGGGGGTGCAACCGCTTCAGTATAGAAGCCACCCCATGTGGGACTTCAACGGGGAGGACGACGCCACCCGCTACAGCCGTAAGGGGCCAGATTCAGCTGCCGCTCTACTAAAGATCTTGTCCACTTTATATAAGGGAGAAGAGGAGGAATTTCTCTGCGTCAACCCTCAGGGTGGATTCTCCATGCACAATCCCCCAAGCTAGGTAAGCGGCCGTATTTACTTGTCCATCCGTTTTGTATTCCCATTGTTAAATATTCAGTCTGACGACTTCAACGTAGGAACTGCGCCGGGCTGTTAAGGAAATAAGCAGCCCTCCTCCACAACCCGAGGATCCAGGACGGTCCCTTGACCCGGCCTCCCAAGAGGATCCAGACATATCTGTGGAGCTGATTGATGGAGTGTTCCATCAACTGAGCAAGGACAACGCCTTGGTGGCCATTACGGCCGATTACCCAAGGCTAATCCTGACCCTCCAGGTACCTAAGATCAAAGTCCTAGTACCCCGAATAGGTGTCCGCCCACTCGTGTTCAGTTTCCTGATTGCAACCGAACTTTGTAGGGGAGGTATTTAAGGGGAAGGCCGAACCTGCGGCGACAAGCCAACGAGGGGCCGTAGGGCCCCACGGGCAGAAAAGAAGTGCAGTCCGGACCGAGGCATCAGCACAAAGGTATGGCGTGCCCCCTTATCCCAGGTGTTATACCTTAGAGGCATATTGACACTCGCGCTCTTTTCAGGACAAAGAGACCTCGCCGGACTACATCCGGAGAGGCTGCCAATCGCGCCTCCACCAGCCAGGCTCCAAAGCCTGGTCAGGAGGTGGAGGCGAATGCAAGGCGCGTGCCAGACGCTCCTCCGACGGAGGATGTGGACGGGTTGTCTGCCACCAACTCTGAGGTGGAGAGTGCCATGAACCACAGGCGTCGCCGGACAGTTCTTCGCGGCGTTTGTTTCTCCCAAGGGGCGTTAGATGCCTTCAACTCGGGAGATGCGTATCTCCGTGCCGCTCAAAATGGTCTAGCCAGAGCCACGGAGCAGTACGTAAAAGACATACGGGTAAGAAAATTCTGGTAATTATATGTATATACCAGTAGCCCCCGAGACTTGAAACAGTTAGAATAACTGATTTAAGGATCATTTGTGATGCAGGTTCTTACGGAAAAGAATTCCCTACTGTCCAAGGAGCTGGAAGAGTGCAAAGCCCAACTTGAGGCCGCACTAGCCACGGCAGGGGAGCCTAAGGAGAACCCCTCTGGTAATATACACTTCGAAAGATAAGTATTTTGCGAAGCACGGCTTTGGTGCGAATCTAACAAATGAAATTGCATATGGCGCCGGATTGAATCCGGAAAGGCAACACCTCCTACGCCAGCTAAAGGCTGGTGAGAGGGTGCTGATAAAGGTGATGGGGGAGAAGAACGATCTCCAAGATGCCAACACCAAGCTGGGCGTCGAGCTGAAAGATGTTCGTGCCCAGCTGTCAGACTCCATGAAGGAGAATCAGCGGCTTCGGCGCGGCATATTTAGTAAGTGCTTGAACGAACCTTTTGAAAGAAAGTTCGGCGGGGAAGTCGACTAACAGAGCAATGTCTGTAGGTGTGCTAACAGGTCGTCCTACAGAGGAGATGCCCGGTTCTACGGGTGACCTTCTTCCCGAGCTCTCGCAACTGCTCGATCGAGTTCGGCAGGCGATGTGAGGCGTCGCCCAGGCCCTTTGGCCATCCGTCTCCATGCCCGAAGGTCTTGGAGAGCTTGCGGAGAAGCTAAAGGGAGAACGGCGGTGCTTCCGATTGTGGAAGATATCAGCCTGCCATCAAGGCGCTAGGGAGGCCTGGGCCATGGTGAAGACGCGGTACGCAAAGGCTGACCCTAACCACATGGCCGAGGTCGGTCCTCTAGGGCCTGATGGGAAGGAGATCCCTGTAAGCTTAGTATACGGCCAAGTAGAGTTGGCCGCAAAGTATTCCCAGCAGGACTGTAAATTAGATAGCCTGTTAGATGGTATTGAAGAGGAATACAACCAGTCAGAATGACTATGTAATTTAATTGACATTTATAATGCCTTCTAGCCGGATTGTAGATCATTTGTCATGGCCGACCTTTTCGCTTCAGCCTCGAGACCAGACGGTCCGGAGTGTGTCCGAATTCCCATACGGTTATATAGGAACCGGGGAATGCATGGAGACCAGGCGTAGGGGTCATTAGGGTGTGAACAGACAAGTGCCCGACTAGGTATGTTATATTACATGGCTAGTAAGAAACATCTTCCAGGGAGAATAGTTCCGTTAGGGGTTCCTTTCCCTGGGAGGCATGCCCTAAGGTGCATGTCCATGCTGCGAAAAGAAACGCAGGAAAAACATCTGGGGGCGTATAGATAAAAATAAAAAAAAGATCATCTTTAGTTCACCGACCGAATATTTCCTTAAGAACGCTAGCTTTCGGCTTCACCCAATCTGTTACACGTCCGGCTGACCCGGCAGTAACAATCACAGAGGTGCTCCCTTTACCACCTAGCCGAACAATCGGGAACGTAGGGGTAAGCACAGGAGCCAGGCAACCCAGCTTGGCCAAAACTTAAGTCATATCGATGCATATAATGGTGAATAAAAGGTACATGCGGAAGTGTGAAACATGTGTTGGGCATGAAGCCCGTATGAATAAGCTTCTGTTTAAAGAAGCCCCCTGGTTTAATGAGCGCGGATAGCGCGTCACTTTATGAGCCTTTAAAGGCTATAAGAGAGAGAGAGAGAGAGAGAGAGAGAAATGTAAGACAGAAAGTATATAAAAAATGGACAGAGGAAGGAGACGAACACAGAGTCCGGCGCTAGGCATAGAATCTTCGGAGACGGGCTACGTTCCATGGGTTTGGCTCGAGTCGGTTATCCGATGCATCCCGCAGGCGGTATGCTCCACCAGTCAGGACTTGGTCAATTATGAAGGGACCTTCCCACTTGGGCTTGAGTTTGTCCTTTTTATTGTCCGGTAGTCGTAGAACTAATTCACCAACGTTGTAATTTTTGGCCCGTACTTCTCTGCTTTGGTATCATCGAGCCTGCTGTTGATAGAATGCAGAACGGGCTTTTGCCACGTCACACTCCTCCTCCAATGCGTCCAAGCTATCCTGCTGATCGAGCTCGGCTTCTCTTTCTTCGTAGATGCGCACTCGAGGTGAGTCATGAATTATGTCGCAAGGCAAAACTGCCTCTGCGCCCTACACCATAAAGAATGGTGTGTATCCGGTGGTGCGATTCAGCGTGGTCCGCAGCCCGCAGAGTACGGAGTCGAGCTCCTCTACCCAGTGCGTGTTAGATTCCTTGAGGGACTGCACTAGTCTGGGTTTGATGCCGCTCATGATAAGACCATTTGCACGTTCGACCTGGCCGTTAGTTTGTGGGTGATAGACGGAAGCATAATCGAGCTTGATGCCCATGTTTTCGCACCAGAGTTTTACCTCATCGGCCGTGAAGTTCATGCCTTTATCAGTGATGATGCTGTGGGGGACGGCGTAACGGTGTACAACCCCGGATATAAAGTCTATCACCGGTCCGGATTCGGCCGTCTTAACAGGCTTGGCTTCTATCCATTTGGTGAACTTATCCACCATGACCAGTAAGTATTTTTTCTTGTGGGTTCCGCCTTTAAGGGGTCCAACCATGTCAAGCCCCCAGACCATGAAGGGACAAGTAATGGGGATAGTTTGGAGGGTGGTGGGTGGCATATGGCTTTGGTTTGCAAAGAGATGGCAACCGGTGCATCGTTGGACTAAGTCCTGAGCGTCTGCCCGGGCCGTCGGCCAATAAAAGCCTGTACGGAAGGCCTTGCTTACAAGGGACCGGGCTGTAGCGTGATGACCGCCGAGTCCGGCATGAATTTCAGCCAGGAGGTTCTGCCCCTCCTCTTCAGAGATGCACCTTTGAAGGACTCTGGTAGTGCTTTTCTTATAAAGCTCTCCCTCATGGACTCTGTAGGCTTTGGATCGCCGCACTATGCAGCGTGCCTCATTTTGGTCCTCAGGGAGTTCCTGCCTAGTAAGGTAGGCGAGGAATGGTTCTGTCCACGGGGCGATGACGGCCATTATTACGTGGGCTGAAGGTGTTATCTCATTGGCAGAGCCTCCGATTGTGTCAGAATGTTCGGTGTCGGGCAGTGCGGTTGGGTCCGGGCTGTTGTTGTTCGGCTCCCCTTCCCATGCTATGGATGGCTTGAACAGCCTTTCCAAGAAGATGTTGGGGGGGCCACATCGCGTTTTGCGCCGATGCGTGCCAGGACATCTGTCGCCTGATTATTTTCCCGGGCTATATGGTGAAATTCGAGCCCCTCGAACTGAGCTGACATTTTTAGGATGGCATTGCGGTAAGCTGCCATTTTTGGATCCTTGGCATCGAAGTCTCCATTTATTTGGGATATTGCGAGGTTCGAGTCCCCGCGCACCTCTAGGCGTTGGATGCCCATGGATACTGCCATCCGGAGACCATGTAAAAGGGCCTCATATTCGGCTGCATTATTGGAGTCCATGTACATAATCTGTAGTACGTATTGAACTATGTCTCATGTGGGGGACGTCAAAACGACGCCAGCCCCCAGTCCGGCCAACATCTTGGAGCCGTCGAAATGCATGATCCAATTTGAATATGTGCCGTACTCTTTAGGGAGTTCGGCCTCCGTCCATTCTGCGACGAAGTCGGCCAAGACTTGTGACTTGATGGCTCATCGTGGCTTATAAGTTATGTTGAACGGGAGGAGCTCAATGGCCCATTTTGCAATCCGGCCCATTGCGTCATGGTTGTTTATAATATCATTAAGTGGTACTTCCGAGGCTACTGTTATTGAACACTCTTGAAAGTAGTGTCGTAGCTTCCGGGATGCCATGAATACCGCGTACGCAATCTTTTGATAATGCGGGTACCGTGATTTGCAGGGAGTGAGGACAGTGGACACATAATAGACCGGCTTTTGAAGGGGGAATTTGTGTCCGTCCGCTTCTCGTTCGACGACGAGCACTGCGCTTACAACCTGATGTGTTGCTGCAATGTATAATAGCATTGGTTCGCCAATGTTTGGCGTGGCCAGGACTGGGTTTGTTGCTAGTATGGCTTTTATTTCATCGAGTCCGGCCGTGGCTGCATCCGTCCATTTGAAGTGTTTGGTGCACCGAAGGAGGCGGTAAAGGGGTAAGGCCTTTTCTCCCAAGCGGGAGATAAAGCGGCTGAGAGCCGCCACGCATCCAGTTAACTTTTGTATTTGTTTGAGGTCCTTTGGGATATCCAATTGCGACAGAGCTCGGATCTTGGCTGGATTTGCTTCAATTCCTCTACCGGATACAATGAAGCCCAAGAGCTTTCTGGCTGGAATGCCGAAAACGCATTTTTCCGGGTTGAGCTTGATGTCATATGTTCGTAGGTTATCAAATGTGAGCCTCAAGTCGTCTACTAGAGATTCAACATGTCTTGTTTTGACGACCACATCATCTACATATGCCTCCACTGTTTTGCCGATCTGGCTTGCCAGACATGTCTGAATCATGCGCTGATATGTTGCGCCGGCGTTTTTGAGCCCGAAGGGCATCGTGTTGAAGCAGAATGGCCCATATGGTGTGATAAATGCCGTTGCGGCTTGGTCTGGTTCTGCCATCTTGATTTGATGGTAGCCAGAATATGCATCGAGGAAACACAACGAATTGTGTCCTGCGGTAGCATCGATAATTTGATCGATGCGGGGGAGGGGGAAGGGATCCTTTGGGCAAGCCTTGTTAAGGTCTTTAAAATCAACACACAGGTGCCAGGATTTGTCCTTCTTTGGTACCATCACCAGGTTTGCTAGCCAGTCCGGATGTTTTATATCTCTGATGAATCCGGCCTCCAATAGCTTTGCTAGCTCCTCTCCCATGGCCTGTCCCTTAGGTTCGGAAAAATGTCGAAGAGTCTGTTTGACAGATTTAAATCCTGTTTGGATATTTAAGCTGTGCTCGGCCAGCCTGCGTGGGATTCCTGGCATGTCTGAAGGGTGCCAGGCAAAAATGTCCCAGTTCTCTCGTAGGAACTCTCGCAATGCGGCGTCGACATCAGGGTTTAACTGTGCCCCGATGGAAGCTGTTTTATTGGGGTCTGTTGGATGGACTTGGAATTTCACTATTTCGTCCGCCGGTTTAAAGGAGGTGGACTTGGATCTTTTGTCGAGTACCACATTGTCCCTATTCACCGTAGAGCACAGCGTAGTCAGCTCCTCAGCCTCTAGGGCTTCGGATAGTGCCTCGAGGGCCAGTGCGGCTGTCTTGTTTTCGGCGCGGAGTGCTATGTCCGGATCACTAGCGAGAGTGATGATCCCGTTAGGCCCGGGCATCTTGAGCTTCATGTACCCGTAATGGGGTATTTCTTGGAAGATTGTAAACGCTTCCCGCCCTAGCAGAGCGTGATAACCGCTGCTGAACGGAGCCACCTGGAACGTGACCTCTTCGGACCTGTAATTATCCGGCGTGCCGAACACCACATCTAGTGTGATTTTTCCTGTACAGCGCGCTTCCCGACTGGGGATTATTCCTCTAAAGGTTGTGCTGCTTCGCTCAATGCGGTTCCCGTCTATTTCCATTTTTTGAAGGGTCTCCTCATAAATGAGGTTCAATTTGCTGCCGCCGTCCATGAGTACCTTGGTAAGACGAAAGCCGTCCACTATTGGACTGAGGACCAATGCGGCTGGTGCTCGGGCTGTTCGGAATTTAGGTTCATCACTGGCGTTAAAGGTAATAGCCGTGTCACTCCATGGGTTTATTGTTGCTACTTGGTAGACTTCGGCAAGGCTGCGGAGTGTCCTTTTTCGCATTTTATTTGATGCGAAAGTCTTGAAGACTGTTAATACTGCATTGGTGTCTCTGGGGTGGCTTTTTGTTGCCTCCGGAATTAGGAGATTTTTGCCAATTTTGGCCACCTGCTGGAGTATCCAACATGCTCTGAGGCTGTGAGTTGGTGTGGCGTCCTCTATACTGTGAATTTTACAGGGTCCATTAAGCCATCCTTCTAGTACGGTTCCATGCCCTGTAGAGGGTTTTTGCTTTTTAGTGCTTGACCCGGGTGACTGGTGATGATTCACCCTTTTATTTCGGACTGGGTTTGTATTCAGGGCCGGATTGTCCCAAAATTTTATTTCGGTTTTCCAGGCGCTTTCCATCGCACAGTACTTTCGTACAATGGACGCCAAGCCAGCGAAGCATGTAATATCACGGCGACTTATGGCGTTAAGTATTCCCTTGTCCGTGCAATTATTGCAGAAGGTTGAGATTGCGTCTTCCTCGCGGCAGTCCCTTAGCCTGTTCTTAACCAGGAGGAATCTGGCCCAGTAACGATGTACTGTTTCATCGGGTTCTTGCCTGATTTTGGATAGATCGCTTATGTTGGGGTGGGTGGGTGGAATTAAATCTGAAGCCTCACCCCATCTAAGGCTCAGAGGCCGAGGGATTTCCGAACTTGAAAATTTTGATTCCTAGATGTTGTCTAATGAATCCAGCCCATCGCCTAACTCTAAGTTCAGGTCATGTAGTATCTGATTTTCTTTTAATACGTAGATACTGGAAGGAGTAAGGGAGACGCGAACTTCACCGAGCTAGACTCCGACTTCTCCGAACCAGGCAAGCATGTTTGAACCTTTGATATGATGAGTGTTTTGCATGGTTGCTTGAGTAGTTTTTCTCATGGCATGTTTATATAAGCATTTGTGAATGTTATGTGCATGCAAGGCAAGCTACCTGTGAGCTTCGAAGTTCGATGTGTCCTTATGATGATAAGGCAACACGATCATGTGGTGACATGATGGGTTGCAAGCTGGTATTGTTGAAGCATGCCGATCTTATGCCAACCATTAACTCCAGTTCTAACGTGGGTCAAGTCCTGATCCCGTTCGTTTCCCCTTCGTGCTGCCACATGTTTTCTGCAAGGAGTGCGGTTTAGTAAGTTGCAAACCTCTTTCCTGGTACACACCAAACAGAGAGACCGTGATGAGGGTTCCATGGCCCTGGATTAAAGCCAGTCATTCGGTCAGGGGGCATGGGTATTTCCGGTTGGGACCAAGAGGGGGGCACCCCTTAGAGCGCGCGATATAAATTTGATCCCATGCTATTCGAGGTTGTGGCCTCCCCGTCTTAAGGTTTTTCTTGAACGTTGCCGAGGGTGATTCCTGGCAACGGAATGTGGAATGGGTGTGTACTGGTTAGACGTGTTTCTTCTAAAACACCGTAAACGGAACTAGTCCTTGTGACTACCGAAATCCATTGGCTGTGGTAAAGAGTACAACCTCTGCAGAGTCAAAACCATCCGAGTATCCATGTCCACGAGCAAGGACTTGGACATCATCTCCGTGTCTGTCTCATCCTCAGTGGCAAATCTCAGTGTCAACCCCAGTGGCAGTCTCCGGAGAATGAATTTAAAACCGAGAGTGGTAAACTCGGCTGAAGGTTATTTATGTGAATGGACTAACCAATATATTATTATATGCTGAGTATTTCCTTGCGATGATTGAAATTCATGAGCTATTTAAATTCAAATGATAAACTATAAGCCCTTTATGTGATGTCGCTCAGACGTCCGACTGTGGCATCATTGTCATTTACTTTTCAATATAAGCCCTTTTTGTGATGTCGCTCAGACGTCCGACTGTGGCATTATTGTATTTACTTTTCAATATAAGCCCTTTATGTGATGTCTCTCAGACGTCCGAATATGGCATTATTGTTACTTACGTTTCAATATAAGCCCTTTATGTGATGTCGCTCAGACGTCCGACTGTGGCATTATTGTTATTTACTTTTCAATATAAGCCCTTTATGTGGTGTCGCCTCGATGCCCGACTGCGGCATGTTAAATTTATTTTCACCTTTCGAGGCGTCGCTTCAGACACCCGATCGGTCTTCAGTTATTTTTATTGGGATTTCGGGAGGACTACCGCCTGATTTCCTCTTATTTATCGTGCAGTGCAGATCTATTATTTGATTATGCATACTAACCTGCTCATGTGCATCATGTTTACATTTGTTATATCTTATGTCTGAACTGTCTTGCGAGTACATTCAAAGTACTCACCTGGCTTGTTGATTTGGCCAGATGTTGACGAAGGTGATCTTATGGATGAAGAGTTTGATAGCGAGTCCAACGCCTAGAGGAGTCCCAGTCAGTCACGTGCGATCCTGGAGTTGTTCACTTGTATTATACACGCTTCCGCCACCCAAATAAAATCATCAAGCCTCACTCCGACGCTTGATGAGCTATAAGATTTCAGAGTCATGTCACCCACCTCCCTGTGACATATCCACCACCACCTTTATTACGAGTCAGTAGTTATGCCACCCTACCCTTGTGCCATATCCGCCTTTATGTATAATATAGGTGTGCTTGTAATAAATTGTTGAGCATCCTCAGCTCAACCATGTATAATATTTAGTACTGCTGGATTTCTGTATCAAGATTTTGTTTGCCAGTAAGAAGAATTCTTCTATACTGGTCAACACAAAGGTCGGCTTTTCAATAAATGTTTTATTGGAAAGGCGGTCCTGACATGCAACCAAGCCACATAAGCTTCATGGGTGACCCCCACATCATATTATTCATACTACGTTGACTGAAAAAAGATAAATCACCCAAAACAAGATCTTCCCGATTTTTGTTCCTACGATGTTGTGCCATGCACGTACCTACTAGTTGTATAGTGGTATTACTAGTTGTATAGTACTACAAACTTGGTACTAGTCGGAGTAGAGTAGTACGGAATGCTCCTACTCTATCAACTAGCCCCATCTGACACCAAATTTCTTGGCTTCTGTGCTACAGCTAGATCTTCCCCTCGTTTCTGTTTTCCAACCTAGCGGCGGGCGGGGTGTGGTTTGCCAATAGTCGGTTTTCTCAACAGTGGTCCCACATGAAAGTGAAAATGCTAGGCAACACGCCTTCCCTAAGCTATGTGTCATGCCGGACGGGCCGTGGAGTACTCCCGATTCCCGAGCGTGTGGGGGGGGGAGTGCGATGCGAATGCGGCAGGCCTTTTCCTTTTACTACCAATGTGCCCGTGCATTGCGACGGATCCAAAGTAGTAGAATAGTAGTACTTGTTCACAAACTTGAAAGAAATCACTCTTGTTTTGATATACTCCTAATATATTACTCCCTCCATTCCTAAATATTTGTATTTTTAGAGATTTCAAATGGATTATCACATACGGATTGTATAGACATATTTTGAAGTGTAGATTCACTCATTTTGCTCCATATGTAGTCACTTATTGAAACCTCTAGAAAGACAAATATTTAGGAATGGAGGGAGTACTTTTCACTCAAAATATATTTCTCAGGCTGTTTTGATGAGGTGAGGGAGGGATGTGGTTGCTTTCAAGATAATAAGGGGTTTTCTACAAATTGGAGCAGAGAAGTGGGCTATTGTTGCAAAAATGCCACAACTTACCTCACAGCCATTAGATGTAGATCTAATGGAAGAAACGACGGATGGCAGACACACCACCATCACCAACTGAGTCTTTTATAGGAGTACTAGCAAGATGCCCATGCGTTGCACGGAACATCAAGATACATTTATATGAGTAGTTTATCTTGTGGGAGATAATGATGAATGATGGAAGGCCTTATCTACAAATGTGATGAGGGGTGCGGATATCTTTCTGAAAAATTGCTATAGTTTCCTTCCTATCTGTCAGATATAGATCGGACAGCCTATATTGTAGGATGGAAGGCACACCATCATCACCAACTCCGTTTTTTATAAGAGTAGAGATATATTTCTCAGGCTGTTTTGATGAGGTAAGGGAGGGATGTGGTTGCTTTCAAGATAATAAGGGGTTTTCTGCAAATTGGAGCAGAGAAGTGGGCTATTGTTGCAAAAATCCCACAACTTACCTCACAGCCGTTAGATGCAGATCTAATGGTCAGAAACGACGGATGGCAGACACACCACCATGACCAATTCAGTCTTTTATAGGAGTATATATATAGATTTGTTAGGCTTTTTGATGAGGTGAGGGAGGGATGTGGTTGCTTTCAAGATAATAAGGTGTTTTCTGCAAATTGGAGCAGAGAAGTGGGCTACTGTTGCAAAAATGCCACAACTTACCTCACAACTGTTAGATGCAGATCTAATGGTCAGAAACGACGGATGGCAGACACACCACCATCACCAACTGAGTCTTTTATAGGAGTAGGTGTAGAGAAACATGTATAAATTGTAACATTTTGGTTCTGCTCCTTGGCACGATCGATGGACAGAAATAACGATTGGAAACGCTAGGGCGGGGCCATTTCCACCAGATAAGCAGGGTACATAGTAGCTAGGTTGGCGCATCGTCGGTTTGGTCACACGTAGTCCGACATGTTCTAGTGTTTCTAGCAAGATGCCCGCACGTTGCATGAAGTTGATGGAAAAGGTAAGCACAACTTATAAATTGACGGATGGAGTACTAGTTACAGTGATGCATATAATTAAGCAAAGGGATCGCATATGTCGGTATTGACTAGAACTAGAATGCAACAGCACAATAAGAATTAAGGCCATGATGATTATGCAACCGCAGTGGTGGTTACAGAAGGCAAGAAGAAAGATGCATCCATCAACGTACGACCTCCTCCTCCACAACTTAGTGCGCCGGGCCACCGACCGGTGGCTAAGGAGCGAAGACTTTTGTGGCGAGGTCAAGGTGCTTCTCAGCAAAGGCATCCAAGGCTTCCAGCCGGTTGAGGAAGGCCAATGTCATAGCGTCCTCACTGGCCTTGTAGATACCTATGTACACGATTTGCTCGTACACGTGGATGTGTAGGCCGACGAATTCTTGCAGGGTGAGGTGCCTCGCGGCGAGCGCGACCTCCAGGTGGACATTCTTCGTGGCGTCGGCGGGCAGTCGCAGGGCCACCAGTGCTTGAAAGAGGTTCCGTCCATGGAGGCCAATTAGGGTGGCAGGCAATGAGGAGCCCGGGCGTGCGGGCTGGAGGAGTACGGCGATGTCGACCGTGACCTTCTTGAGGATGGTGAACTTGTTGGTGGTGGCAACAATCATCTGGTCCAACTAAGAGTCCTAGTTGGCATCGACGGCGGCCATCCACTAGCCGGTCTCTAACCCCGTCTAGATACGATCCTCGATGGCATGCCGCGGGCCGACGTCCTGGACCATCTCGCACAGCCGCTGGCCGCTCACGCGCATCGCCGCCATGGGTCTAGAGTGAGCTCTTTTGCGCTTAGTGTAGGTGCTTAGGCAAATGCTTAGGTGCGTACGATGTGGTAGATGCATTGGAATGGAGGGGCGCCTTTATATGAGTGCAAACTGCGCTGCATTCACATCATGCAGCCTCTTTTCCTAGTCCTCCTCCCATTACTTCCCTCATGCATTAATTGAAGGAGGATGCATTGGCCGTTCAACATTTCGGGAACCGCTACTCCCTCCCTCGTCTGCATTAAAGACGTATCAGAAACTATGCCGCCCGCTATCTGTCACACCCTACATTTTGTAACATGTCATTTTCATTATTAAAGCATGAAAAATTGGACCAACAAAAACTTTTGCATTATTTGGCTATTATTTTGGAGTTGGTTTTCTCTGAGTGATTTTTCAAGTGCTCTTTAAAATCAACTACTCCACCTTCTGTACTTCATCTCCTTGCCCCAAACTTCTGCCCAATGATCATGCCATCTGTATAGTACAGTATAGTATTTTCCTACAAAAATAATTTGGCCAAATAGTATTATCAAAATTTAGTTTTCCAAAAACTCCTGAGTTGAGGTTTGCACTACAAGTACTTGATTTGGGGTATGAAAAATATTTCAAAGAGTATATTTGAAACATATTAGATATAGGATTCCCATAAACCACAAAAATATAATTTCAACAGCTATTTTCCTATTTTGTTTAAAAACATTTTCTTAAGGCCAAAAATGGTCTTTAATAGGGAAAAATTATTTTAATGTTTCAAAAATATTTGACAAAAATCAGGGAAACTCAGTGGACATATATTTTCCATATATAAGAGTTTCAACACATGGTCATGTTCAAAATATTGGACAAAACCTCCCAAAACTATTTCTGCCCATTTCAAGGATTTGAAATATTTCTACAGGAAATATTTTCATAAAAATCCAAGGAAAATCCAGAAAGTCACAAATTCATATTGTGGTCACCTTGCAAATCCTCATCTCAATTAAGGTCAGTTTGGTTCACCAAAATGCACCAAAACCCTCTCTGACCAGAATCAAATTTGAACAACTTTGTACTACCAACTTTCTCTCCTTGACCCCAACTTTTGTGATCATGTTCATATGACCAAATGAGGCCACTACACCAAGTGGTGTATCAAGGAGAAATGATTTGATCAACTAGATCTGCACAAGTTCATTTCTGCTAATTTCTAGGGTTTACAAAAGTTGCATTGGCAACTTTGCCCAAATAAGCTCAAAATTGGTGGAAGGCCCTAATTATATGTTTCATTCCACCCTGCGGAGTCTCATGGCAAATGGAAACCATCTACTTGCTCAAACCAGCATCAAACACCTTCTGCCACTTTACAAAAATCCCATTTTTGGCATCTTCCACTAATCTCCATAGGCTCAACTTTCTACCACGAACCCTCCTAGTCCCCCTCTAGCACTGTGTGCTTTGCTGCCCGAAGAAGCAATGATGAAGGGGGGAGAACCCCATTTTCCTTCTCTGGACAGTGGATTCCTCTCTCTCTCTCAACCTCCCTCTCTCCTCTCAGCCTTCCAGAGCATCCAAGGCACTCCCCAACTTTTGCCCATGCCCCCTGCAGCTGCCAGACGCAAGTGGACGCGCACAGACGTGGGAAAGCCGCGGATGCCGGCCAAAGTCGCGCTCTGGAGCACCTGGCAGGGCACCCGACCATTGACGCCGTGCCTCCCGGCCACCTCGAGCCTCCCCCGCGTGCCAGTCGATGCCCCTCGACGTCCGCTCCACGCCAGCAGGCCGCCCACTTGTTCACGCGCCCTCCTCTCTCTCCTGCAGCTCACGCCAGAACGCCGCCCCGTTCGGCCAATGCTCGCGCCGCTCCTATGGCCCGCCCGCAGCTCGCCCCGCTCCTCCTCTCTCTCCCTAGCACCCGAGACCACTCCCACGAACACCCCCGAGCCCTCCATTCCCTCTCTAACGGACACCCGAGCCGATCCCGTGGGCACCCATAGGCCGTGCCTACGGTGGACCTCGGCCAGCCTACAAAAGGCAACCCCGAGCCTCTCTATCACTCCCAGTTGCTCCCCCACACTCCTAATCCACCTCCCGCACCACCCATTTGTCCCCAGAGCCGCTCGAGCTTGAGATCGAGCTCGAGCTCCGCCGCCTTGGCTCGTCGGCATTCGCGCGGTACAGGCCTCCTCCGCCCCCGTTCTCTCTCGATCTGGAACCACGCAACACCACTGACCCCTTCCCCTCTCTTCTCCCACTCTTTTGCAGCCGGGAACGGCCGGAACCACCGATGCCCAAAGCACCTCCGCCGCGTGACCTCGTCACCGGCGAACCAGGCTGCGCCGGTGACCAACTCCACCTCCACCCGAACGGTGACACGACGCTGAGCCCAGCCGTGCCCTCGCCCGACCTCGTCGTGCCCTGCATTGTCGCCGGTGAGCCCGCCTCCCCCTCTGGCCTGAGGTTGAAGACGACGGCCGTGGGGCCCGTCGGTCAGCCTCACATTCTGACGGGTGGGCTCCACCCGTCAGGTTTGAAATGCACGCGCGCGCGTACCGGTTCGCCCGTCGGCTGAAGGCGTATTTTGAAATTATGCCTTCGATGTGGCAGCCTCGCGCGGGCTGGATCCTCTCTGGGCCTGCTGCGCTGCACCTGTTCTGGCCCAGCAGGCATAGAGCCCTTTTCTTTTTCTTTTTCTATCACTTTTCCAAGAATTCCGTAGGATAAAATATACGTCCAAATAAATTAATTCCAATTCCTAAATTCCTAAAGTATTGCAACCTATTTAATGGTGCAATTTTCATTCAAATCCAACAACCTTTTCTTCACTGTAAATATTTAAATGTGATTTTAAGCATTTAAATATACCTTTGAAAACCCATTTCTCCTATTCTGCTACTCCAAATCCAAAACTAGGAATTTTCCCCTTCTTAGTTTTCAACCTAGTATTTAACAAAAATGAGTTGACATTTTTCTGAGCACTTTGGTTTTTCTGTTTTATTATTGCCTTGTTTTTCTCATTATTATTTTGTGACGATAGATTGTGTTGCTGACGAAGGAGTTAGACCAGAAGACATTGAAGACCCAGAAGACTTTGTTGAGCCAGGCAAGCACCCCTTTGACCATGTCTATGAAACCCTTTTTATGCATTTCATATAGCACTTTATTATTGTTGCATCAGAATCATGATGAGATGGTTGCCACTTTGGTGGGTTGCCTCCATTTCCTCCTTGTTGATACTTGCATTGTGCATGACCCTACCTTGTTATGAGGGTTATGCCGGTGGGAGTAGATAGGATGCTAAAGTAGTTGCTACGCAAAAAGGGACGGGAATATGCATGGTGATGGAGACAAAGTATTTTCAAAGGACTTTTCGAAAACCCCGTCGGGTGCCACTTATGCCCGAGGGAGATGATGAGTTGGGTAACCACTTGATGACGAAGTGGTGTACCGAGGCAAGTGTGGGTGTTGATTTTCAAAACGGATTGGTTTAAGTTGCGACCGTTATTCCAACCTTACATGCGCAACCACTCTACCCTTGTATGGGAAAGGGCATTATTGATTACCTAGGCCGATACTAGCTTGGAGCCCGCATTGCTAGTGACGGGAGAGTTGTTGGTGCGCTCTCTCGGGACGAGGTCGTGCCACGTAGGGCGGCCATGACTGTTTTCACAGGGCACCGGATACACCATTGTGTCCCCTCTCGGATGATACGATCTCAAGTGAGTCTCGTATGATGTACATCGTGAGGATACGGAACAACGAGTGGACTCCTTGTTACTGTCGTCTAGGTAAAGATAGTGATCGGGTGCTTACCCCGGGTACTTGAGGTACCGCGGGTCGTGGATGACACGAAAGTTCCCCGGATCTTGTGGGTAAAGTGTGCAACCTCTGCAGAGTGTAAAACTATTCGAATAGCTGTGTCCACAGTCAAGGACAGTTGGGTAACCGCTCTTGGGCTACGTCCACATGTTACATACCAGTGTGTGTGTTTGGATAAGTGGGAAGATCTACGTGGGTCAAGTCAAAGGACTTGACATGATTGAGTTGGGTTGATGCCCACTCTATTTATGTTGATATATGTAACCTGTCCTCGTGGTTAATTGAATTCTCCTGATGCATGTCTTACACGTGGTTGAACATGTCATAGCACTCAAAAAAACTAGCTTTCCGCAAAAATTTACCTATATCATGCATTGTTGTACTTTGAACCAAAACATGGGTTGCTTGCGAGTACATTGAAAGTACTCATTGGCTTGCCACTGGTTATTTAATTGGCTAGGCATGGAAGAACAGGAGTTCGAAGAAGAGTTCTTTGGAGACGAACATGCGAACTAGGACGTTTCCCAGTAAGAATGCCTGTAGGGTTAAGGCAGATGGCATGGGTTCTACTTATCGACGAAGAATTTCCGCTGCTTAAGTTTATTTGGTATTCAGCCCTTGTGGCTTTATCTATGTAAGACTTGACCATAATGGTCATAATTTGTGTAAGACGATATGTATGGATGTAAGACTCTTGTTATTTAGCTTCTGTGTGTTCAGTGAGCATTGATCTCTGGGATCACTGTACACGTGCATTCGGTGATCACGACTTATGAGTCGGGGTCCCCACAGAGCTGGTATCAGAGCCATCATGACTGTAGGAAGCCTTAGTTAGCATGGACGTTAGTTAGAGTGAGACTATCTACAAAACTACATATATACCTACGCTTTCAAAAAAATCCCAAACATGGGTCCTATCTCCTCTATTGACCCTTCCCTTTCCACTTTTGTAGATGGTCGTCGTACCGGAGGACCTCCTGACCACTGGATTTCCCGTGCTTCTTGAGGAAAGTCTCAGGAAGTGCCAGTTCACTCGAGCCCCCACCTTCTCCTATCACGAGCACTGGATCGACAGCACCACGAAGGAGTATCACGTGGAGGTAGTCGTGAGGGCGAACGACTCTCCGTCAAGCTGGTTCTTTGAAGGACCACAGATGGCGACCTTGCTCCTCGCCGTTGAGATTGCTGCACTCAAGGCGCTGACTCGCCTTCGAGATCTTCTGCCAGAGATGGCAAGTGAGCCAGCCACTCATTACCTGCCTTATCGTAAGGAGGGTGATGACGAGAGCAGCGCACCAGCTCCACCCATGGACGAGGGGCTTCCCCTCCATTTCCAGACCTACTTCAGCTTGTGTGCTGATAGCCTGGCACAGCACTTCACCTCGGAGTCGATGGAGCTTCGAAGGGAACTCCATGAGACTAAGGAACTCCTCCGCCTAGCTCAGACAAAGGCGGACAAGATCAAGAAGGATGGTGCACCCCCTGGACAGCCCGTTGTTGCCTATCGAGGCAGGCGACCCCCACAGGCTACGCATGCCAAGGGATCATCTCGGCCACGCCGTATGACGGCGAAGGAATATCGCAACCTCTTCATGATGCCACCGGCGAAGGAGCACCGCGTTCAGCTCCTCCACTCCCCCATTCCCTCAAGTGACGAAGATACTGAAACAGATGAAGATGAGGAGGAAGACCCAGAGGAGCCGGACTATGCGACCGAGCATTCCACCACTTAGACACCGTTCGGGACTAGGATAGGCCAGTCCGCAACCCTTAAGATAGGATAGGTCGTGTACCACTTGTGCGAAGTCGAGTCCATGTAATGGTTCAAATGAAACCATGTTGTGTTATGTTTGCTTTCAACTTGTTTTGATGGAAGTCGTACTTTCCTTCGGGAACTTGTAAACGACTACATCACCCATTTGGTCTTAATGCATGAGTTTGGCCCATCTGGCCCTTGCTTAACTTAAAATTGTGTCATGCCCACCCCCTCACTAGGCATCCCATCTATATTTCTTTCCCTCATCTTTACCAATCATGAGACCTTGACCGCTCCAACAGGATGCCTGTTGTAACACGTACAGGTGCCTCTACTCAGCAGCAAGAAGCCGGAGTGGGAGCTAGTCAGGACCAAACCCAAGGACAAGCTCCACCACCGCCACCACCTCCAAACATGGACATGGCTCAGCTTCTCCAAGCCTTCCGAGAGGAACGCCAAGCCAACACTGCAGCCCTCCAGATGATTGCCCAGGCTGTCAACCGCCAGCCGGCGGGGAACGGCAATGGACGTTCCACGTTGGCAGAGTTCAAGAAGCATGCACCACCCACCTTCATCGAGACTGCTGAACCCCTGGATGCAGATGATTGGGTCCGCACCATTGAGGATCTGTTGGAACTAGTCGGCTGCACTGAAGACCGTGAGAGGGTGGCATATGCTGCCCACTGTCTCGGGGGAACTGCCAGAGCTTGGTGGGATGGATTCAAGGTCATGCATGCTGGGAAAAACATCACTTGGAATGACTTCAAGACAGAATTCCGCAAGGCCCATATTCCTTCCGGAATCATGGCCATCAAGAAACGTGAGTTCCGAGCCCTGAAGCAAGGAAGTAGCACCGTCAAGGAGTACATGCAGAAGTTCAGTGTTCTGTCAAGGTATGCTCCTGAGGATGTCAGCACCGATGCTGCCAAAAGAGAGCGCTTCATGGAAGGCCTTAACCAGACTCTGCAGTACTCGCTTGTTGTGTGTGACTACCCAACCTTTCCTGATCTGGTGAACAAGGCACTTATGCTTGAGGACAAGCGACGTGCTTTGGATGATACCCGTAAGCGCAAGATGATTAGCAAGGGTAGCTCCAGCAACCAGAAGCCTCGCCCGTGGCAGCCAGCCCCGGTCAAGCCAACCTATCAGCAGCCAAGAGCCCCTGCACCCCGCACCAACTATCAGCCTCAGCAGTATGCCAACCCCAGGCCAGCTTACAGCAACCCAAGTAACAATGCCGGCAAGAGCAGCAACCCCAACCAAGTCACTTGCTTTGGATGTGGTCAGCCAGGACACTACTCCAAGAATTGCCCCAACAAGAAGCCCGACGCCCCGCGCCCCAATGCGCAGAACCCAGGACAAGGCCGCGCAATGCCACCAAGGAACCAAGCTCCCTGCAACCCGCCCAACAATGGCAAGGGTCGTGTGAATCATGTCACTGCAGAAGAAGCCCGGGAAGACCCAGACGTCGTGCTGGGTACGTTCCTTGTCAACTCAGCACCTGCAACTGTCTTGTTTGATTCTGGAGCCACGCATTCATTTGTCACCCAAAAGTTTGCATTAAAAAGTGGCATGACCCCTACACCCCTGAATAACCCTATGGTGGTACAAACCCCCGGAGCAGAGATGAGAGCCAAGATAGGATGTAAAGGAGTCGGGATTGTCATTAATGGGGTAGACTTCCTAGCGGACCTTATAATCTTAAGATTGCAAGGCTTGGATGTGATCTTAGGAATGGATTGGCTCATCAAGCACCAAGGCTTGTTAGATTGTGCCAACCGGACTGTCACTGTGACCAATGACCAAGGAGTCGAAGTTAAATTTGCCTCCAACCCCTCCTCTGCTCAAGCCGACCAAGTCAACTGTCTGACTAAAGTTGGATTGGAGCAAGTGCCGGTAGTATGCAAATACCCTGATGTCTTTCCTGATGAGCTACCGGGAATGCCCCCTGACCAAGACATTGAGTTCATCATCGAGCTCATACCTGGAGCAGGACCCATCTATAAGAAGCCTTATAGAATGGGATCGGAAGAGTTAGCAGAGTTGAAGAAGCAACTGGAAGAGCAGTTGAGGAAGGGGTTTATCCGCCCTAGTGCCTCCCCTTGGGGATCACCCGTTCTGTTTGTGGCAAAGAAGGACGGTACTATCCGCTTATGCATTGACTATCGTTCCCTCAATGAAGTTACAATCAAGAACAAGTATCCACTTCCCAAGATTGAAGATCTGTTTGATCAACTCAATGGGGCCAAGGTGTTCTCCAAGATCGACCTTAGATCTGGGTACTGCCAGCTAAAAATCAGACCCCAAGATATTCCGAAGACGGCATTTGTAACCAGATATGGCCTGTATGAGTGCACGGTCATGTCCTTTGGATTGACCAATGCCCAGCTTACTTCATGTATCTCATGAATAAGGTCTTCATGGAATATTTGGACAAGTTCGTCGTTGTCTTCATTGATGACATTCTTGTCTTCTCGAAGATGGAAGAAGAGCACGAGTAACACCTGAGGATGGTCCTAGACAAGCTTCGAGAGCACCAACTATACGCCAAGTTCAGCAAGTGCGAATTTTGGCTGCATGAGGTTGGATTCTTGGGTCATGTTTTGACCGAAGAAGGATTGTCGGTCGATCCCGCTAAGATTGAAGCCGTGACTGAATGGCAATCCCCAAGCAATGTGAAGGAAGTCAGGAGCTTCCTCGGACTCGCGGGATACTACCGCAAGTTCGTTGAAGGATTCTCAAGCATTGCCCGACCCATGACTCAGCTCTTGAAGAAGGACAAGAAGTTTGAATGGACGCCGAAGTGCGAAGAGAGCTTCCAGGAGCTGAAGAAGAGACTGACCACCGCCCCAGTGCTGGCCACACCAGATATACACAAGGAGTGTGATATATTGTGATGCGTCAAGAACCGGACTGGGAGGTGTTCTGATGCAAGAGGGCAGAGTCGTAGCTTACCTTTCAAGGCAACTACGGCCTCATGAAGAGAACTATTCTACTCATGACCTCGAGTTGGCAGCTGTAGTTCATGCCCTGAAAACATGGCGACATTACCTCCTAGGGAAGCGGTGTGAGATATACACAGATCACAAAAGTCTGAAGTATATTTTCACTCAGAAGGAATTGAACATGAGCCAAAGAAGATGGCTAGAGTTGATCAAGGATTATGACCTTAGTGTTCAATACCACCCTGGAAAGGCTAATGTGGTAGCAGATGCATTAAGCAGAAAGGCTTGTTCCTTGAATGCTATGCTTAAGGACAGGCTACCCACCTTGTATGTAGACCTTGAAAGCTTCGGATTGGAACTGGTTGCACCAGGATTCTTGGCCAACCTTGAAGTTAGGCCTACCTTGATAGATGATGTTAAGGAAGCTCAGAAGGGACACGAAAGTATTGAAGGCATCAAGAGGAAGATCAAGGCAGGCAAGGCCCCAGGATTCTCAGAGGATGAGCAAGGAATTGTGTGGTTTGGGAATCGCATTTGCGTACCCAACAAGATTGAGCTCAAGAATTTGATCTTGCAAGAAGCTCATGACACCCCGTATTCCATCCACCCCGGAGGAACCAAGATGTATCAAGACCTAAAGGAAAGATTCTGGTGGCATGGCATGAAGAGAGAGATAGCCACTTTCATCGCTAAGTGTGACATATGCCAAAGGGTCAAAGCTAAACATCAGCGACCCACTGGATTGTTACAACCTCTCAAGGTGCCTGAATGGAAATGGGATAAAGTCGAAATGGACTTCATCACTGGATTACCCAGGTCAAATAAGGGACATGACTCCATCTGGGTCATAGTCGACCATTTAACCAAAGTAGCCCATTTCATTCCTGTCAAAACGACTTACAAGGGAAACCAGCTAGCCAGCCTCTACATCAACAGAATCGTAAGCCTTCATGGTGTTCCCAAGGAGATCATGTCGGACCGAGGAACCCAGTTTACCTCAAGGTTCTGGAAGAAGTTCCAAGAGGCCATGGGGACCAAGTTGTCCTTCAGCACTACTTTCCACCCACAGACCGGAGGTCAGATAGAACGAGTGAATCAGATACTCGAAGACATGCTCCGAGCCTGTGTCTTAGCATATGGAGCTAGGTGGGAAGATTGCCTCCCTTTCGCCGAGTTCTCCTACAACAACAGTTATCAGTCAAGCCTTCATATGGCACCATTTGAGGTGTTATACGGACAGAAGTGCTGCACACCCCTCAATTGGTCAGAGACCGGAGAAGGACTAGTCTTTGGGTTCGATATCCTCCGTGAAGCAGAAGAGCAATTCCAACTTGTCAGAGAGCATTTGAAGACTGCCAAGTCAAGGCAGAAGAGCTACACTGACTCACGTCGTAGAGACATGAACTTCCGAGTTGGAGACCATGTCTATCTCCGGGTCACACCTCTCAAGGGAACCTAGCGCTTCCATGTCAAAGGAAAGCTCGCCCCAAGATACATCGGCCCCTTCAAGATCACTGACCGACGAGGAGAAGTGGCTTACCAGTTGGAACTGCCACCTGAACTATCCGATGTGCACAACGTATTCCACGTGTCACAACTCCGGAAGTGTCTCCAGGTTCCAGACAAGCCTGATCTTTACAAGGACGTCAATCACCACGCCATTGACCTTCAGCCTGATTTGACTTACCGTGAGAGGCCCATCTACATTTTGGATGAGGCTGAGCGACGCACTCGAAGCCGCACCATCAAGTACTTCAAAGTCCAGTGGAGCAACCACACTGAAGCAGAAGCAACCTAGGAACGTGAAGACTACCTTAGATCCGAGTTTCCGTATCTCTTTAAAGCCTAGTTTAGGAATCTCGGGGATGAGATTCTTGTAAGGGGGGTAGGTCTGTCACACCCTGCATTTTGTAACATGTCATTTTCATTATTAAAGCATGAAAAATTGGACCAACAAAAACTTTTGCATTATTTGGCTTTTATTTTGGAGTTGGTTTTCTCTGAGTGATTTTTCAAGTGCTCTTTAAAGTAAACTACTCCACCTTCGGTACTTCATCTCCTTGCCCCAAACTTCTGCCCAATGATCATGCCATGTGTATAGTACAGTATATTATTTTCCTACAAAAATAATTTGGCCAAATAGTATTTTCAAATTTTAGTTTTCCAAAAACCCCTAAGTTGAGGTTTGCACTACAAGTACTTGATTTGGGGTATGAAAAATATTTCAAAGAGTATATTTGAAACCTATTAGATATAGGATTCCCATAAACCACAAAAATACAATTTTAACAGTTATTTTCCTATTTTGTTTAAAAGCTTTTTCTTAAGGCCAGAAATGGTCTTTAATAGGGAAATATTATATTAATGTTTCAAAAATATTTTACAAAAATCAGGGAAACTCAGTGGACGTATATTTTCCATATATGAGAGTTTCAACACATGGTCATGTTCAAAATATTGGACAAAACCTCCCAAAACTATTTCTGCCCATTTCAAGGATTTGAAATATTTCTACAGGAAATATTTTCATAAAAATCCAAGGAAAATCCAGCAAGTCACAAATGCATATTGTGGTCACCTTGCAAATCCTCATCTCAATTAAGGTCAGTTTGGTTCACCAAAATGCACCAAAACCCTCTCTGACCAGAATTAAATTTGAACAACTTTGTACTACCAACTTTCTCTCCTTGACCCCAACTTTTGTGATCATGTTCATATGACCAAATGAGGCCACTACACCAAGTGGTGTATCAAGGAGAAATGATTTGATCAACTAGATCTGCACAAGTTCATTTCTGCTAATTTCTAGGGTTTACAAAAGTTGCATTGGCAACTTTGCCCAAATAAGCTCAAAATTGGTGGAAGGCCCTAATTATATGTTTCATTCCACCCTGTGGAGTCTCATGGCAAATGGAAACCATCTACTTGCTCAAACCAGCATCAAACACCTTCTGCCACTTTACAAAAATCCCATTTTTGGCATCTTCCACTAATCTCCGTAGGCTCAACTTTCTAGCACGACCCCTCCTAGTCCCCCTCTAGCACCTGTGTGCTTTGCTGCCCAAGGAAGCAATGATGAAGGGGGGAGAACCCCATTTTCCTTCTCTGGACAGTGGATTCCTCTCTCTCTCTCAACCTCCCTCTCTCCTCTCAGCCTTCCAGAGCATCCAAGGCACTCCCCAGCTTTTGCCCATGCCCCCTGCAGCTGCCAGACGCAAGTGGACGCGCGCGGACGCGGGAAAGCCGTGGATGCCGACCAATGTCGCGCTCTGGAGCGCCTGGCAGGGCACCCGACCGTTGACGCCGTGCCTCCCGGCCACCTCGAGCCTCCCCCGCGCGCCAGTCGATGCCCCTCGACGTCCGCTCCACGCCAGCAGGCTGCCCACTTGCTCACACGCCCTCGTCTCTCTCCTGCAGCTCGCCCCAGAACGCCGCCCCGTTTGGCCAATGCTCGCGCAGCTCCTATGGCCCGCCCGCAGCTTGCCCCGCTCCTCCTCTCACTCCCTGGCACCCTAGACCACTCCCACGAACACCCCCGAGCCCTCCATTCCCTCTCTAACGGACACCCGAGCCGATCCCGCGGGCACCCGTAGGCCGCGCCTACGGTGGACCTCGGCCAGCCTACAAATGGCGACCCCGAGCCTCTCTATCACTCCCTGTCGCTCCCCCACACTCCTAATCCACCTCTCGCACCACCCATTTGTCCCTAGAGCCGCTCGAGCTCGAGATCGAGCTCGAGCTCCGCTGCCTCGGCTCGTCGGCATTCGCGTGGTACAGGCCTCCTCCGCCCCCGTTCTCTCTCGATCTAGAACCACACAGCACCACTGACCCCTTCCCCTCTCTTCCCCCACTCTTTTGCAGCCGGGAACGGCCGGAACCACCGACGCCCGAAGCACCTCCGCCACGTGACCTCGTCGCCGGTGAACCAGGCTGCTCTGGTGACCAACTCCACCTTCACCTGAACGGAGACACGATGCTAAGCCCAGCCGTGCCCTCGCCCGACCTCGCCGTGCCCTGCATCGTCGCCGGTGAGCCCGCCTCCCCCTCTGGCCTGAGGTTGAAGACGACGGCCATTGGGCCCGTCGGTCAGCCTCACATTCTGACCGGTGGGCTCCACCCGTTAGGTTTGAAACGCACGCGCGCGCGTACCGGTTCACCCGTCGGCTGAAGGCGTATTTTGAAATTACGCCTTCGACATGGCAGCCTCGCGCGTGCTGGATCCTCTTTGGGCCTGCTGCGCTGCGCTTGTTCTGGCCCAGCAGGCACAGAGCCCTTTTCTTTTTCTTTTGCTATCACTTTTCCAAGAATTCCACAGGATAAAATATATGTCCAAATAAATTAATTCCAATTCCTAAATTCCTAAAGTATTGCAACCTATTTAATGGTGCAATTTTCATTCAAATCCAACAACCTTTTCTTCACTGTAAATATTTAAATGTGATTTTAAGCATTTAAATATACCTTTGTAAATCCATTTCTCCTATTCTGCTACTCCAAATCCAAAACTAGGAATTTTCCCCTTTTTAGTTTTCAACCTAGCATTTAACAAAAATGATTTGACATTTTTCTGAACACTTTGGTTTTTCTGTTTTATTATTGCCTTATTTTTCTTGTTATTACTTTGCGACGATAGATTGCGTTGCTGACGAAGGAGTTGGACCAGAAGACTTTGAAGACCCAGAAGACTTTGTTGAGCCAGGCAAGCACCCCTTTGACCATGTCTATGAAACACTTTTTATGCATTTCATATAGCACTTTATTATTGTTGCATCGGAATCATGATGAGATGGTAGCCACTTTGGTGGGTTGCCTCTATTTCCTCCTTGTTGATACTTGCATTGTGCATGACCCTACCTTCTTATGAGGGTTATGCCAGTGGGAGTAGATAGGATGCTAATTAAAGTAGTTGCTACGCAAAAAGGGACGGGAATATGCATGGTGATGGAGACAAAGTATTTTCAAAGGACTTCTCGAAAACCCCGTCGGGTGCCACTTATGCCCGAGGGAGATGATTAGTTGGGTAACCACTTGATGACGAAGTGGTGTACCGAGGCAAGTGTGGGTGTTGATTTTAAAAACGGATTGGTTTAAGTTGCGACCGTTATTCCAACCTTACATGCGCAACCACTCTACCCTTGTATGGGAAAGGGCATTATTGATTACCTAGGCCGATACTAGCTTGGAGCCCGCATTACTAGTGACGGGAGATTTGTTGGTGCGCTCTCTCGGGACGGGGTCATGCCAGGTAGGGCGGCCATGACTGTTTTCACAGGGCACCGGATACACTGTTGTGTCCCCTCTCGGATGATACGATCTCGAGTGAGTCTCGTATGATGTACATCGTGAGGATACGGAACAACGAGTGGAATCCTTGTTAGTGTCGTCTAGGGAAAGATAGTGATCGGGTGCTTACCCCGGGTACTTGAGGTACCGCGGGTCGTGGATGACATGGAAGTTCCCAGGATCTTGTGGGTAAAGTGTGCAACCTCTGCAGAGTGTAAAACTATTCGAATAGCCGTGTCCACGGTCAAGGACAGTTGGGTAACCGCTCTTGGGCTATGTCCACATGTTACAAACTAGTGTGTGTTTGGATAAGTGGGAAGATCTACATGGGTCAAGTCAAAGGACTTGACATGATTGAGTTGGGTTGATGCCCACTCTATTTATGTTGATATCTGTAACCTGTCCTCATGGTTAATTGAATTCTTCGGATGCATGTATTACACGTGGTTGAACATGTCATAGCACTCAAAAAAACTAGCTTTCCGCAAAAAATTACCTATATCATGCATTGTTGTACTTTGAACCAAAACATGGGTTGCTTGCGAGTACATTCAAAGTACTCATTGGCTTGCCACTGGTTATTTAATTGGCCAGGCATGGAAGAACAGGAGTTCAAAGAAGAGTTCTTTGGAGACGAACATGCGAACTAGGACGTTTCCCAGTAAGAATGCCTGTAGGGTTAAGGCAGATGGCATGGGTTCTACTTATCGACGAAGAATTTCCACTGCTTAAGTTTATTTGGTATTCAGCCCTTGTGGCTTTATCTATGTAAGACTTGACCATAATGGTCATAATTTGTGTAAGATGATATGTATGGATGTAAGACTCTTGTTATTCAGCTTCTGTGTGTTCAGTGAGCATTGATCTCTGGGATCACTATACACGTGCATTCGGTGATCACGACTTATGAGTCGGGGTCCCCACAGTATCAAATCGAAGAGTACTGTGCCGCCCGCTGCACGCCCGGCTGAACACTCCTCCTTGCCTCCATCAAACCCCAACCCGCATGCACACCGAGAAACCTACTCCGGCCACAAGTCCATTCATGAGCAGGCCGGAATTAAACGCAACACCGGCCGAGATCCTCCCGTCTGCCCTCAGTTTAAAAGAGGCTAGACGCCGACCAAGCTCCTACTGTCCACCCTCTATTTACACGAGGCCAGATAGACAACAGGCAAGAATCGCACCCGTCCGCCGCTCCCCCATCTCCTCCTTCACCATTTTCTCCACTCTTCCGATGGCTTTCGAGGAGCCGTTCTCCGGCATATTACCCGACTAGGTGACCCGCCGAGCCCTCCGGATACGGGCGAGGCTGCTCGGTGCTTCACCAACCTCACTTGGCCCGACGGAGCCAGTTGCCGCCCCAAGCAGGCGTGTGGTTCAGCAACTCGCTGCTCCAGTTCAGCTCGATGAGGAGTGATACGTCTCCAACGTATCTATATTTTTTTTATTGTTCCATGCTGTATTATATTCTGTTTTGGACATTATTGGGCTTTATTATACACTTTTATATTATTTTTGGGACTAACCTATTAACCAGAGGCCCAGCCCAGAATTGCTGTTTTTTGCCTATTTCAGAGTTTCGCAGAAAAAGAATATCAAACGGAGTCCAAACGGAATGAACCCTTCGGGAACGTGATTTTTGGAACGAACGTGATCCAGAGGACTTGGACCCTACGTTAAGACATCAACTAGGAGGCCACGAGGTAGGGGGCGCGCCTACCCCCCTGGGCGCGCCCTCCACCCTCATGGGCCCCCTGTTGCTCCACCGGCGTACTCCTTCCTCCGATATATACCTACGTACCCCCAAACTACCAGATACGGAGCCAAAACCCTAATTCCACCGCCGTAACTTTCTGTATCCACGAGATCCCATCTTGGGGCCTTTTTCGGAGCTCCGCCGGAGGGGGCATCGATCACGGAGGGCTTCTACATCAACACCATAGCCCCTTCGATGAAGTGTGAGTAGTTTACCTCGGACCTTCAGGTCCACAGTTACTAGCTAGATGGCTTCTTCTCTATTTTTGGATCTCAATACAAAGTTATCCCCCTCTGTTGTGGAGATCTATTCAATGTAATCTTGTTTTGCGTTGTGTTTGTTGAGACCAATGAATTGTGGGTTTATGATCAAGTTTATCTATGAACAATAATTGAATCTTCTCTGAATTCTTTTATGTATGATTGGTTATCTTTGCAAGTCTCTTTGAATTATAAGTTTGGTTTGGCCTACTAGATTGATCTTTCTTGCAATGGGAGAAGTGCTTAGCTTTGGGTTCAATCTTGCGGTGTCCTTTCCCAGTGACAATAGGGGCAGCAAGGCACGTATTGTATTGTTGCCATCGAGGATAACAAGATGGGGTTTATATCATATTGCATGAGTTTATCCCTCTACATCATGTCATCTTGCTTAAAGCGTTACTCTGTTCTTATGAACTTAATACTCTAGATGCATGATGGATAGCGGTCGATGTGTGGAGTAATAGTAGTAGATTTAGGCAGGAGTCGGTCTACTTGTCTCGGACGTGATGCCTATATACGTGATCATACCTAGATATCCTCATAACTATGCTCAATTCTGTAAATTGCTCAACAGTAATTTGTTTACCCGTCGTGAATACTTATGCTCTTGAGAGAAGCCACTAGTGAAACCTATGGCCCCCGAGTCTATTTCCATCATATTAATCTTCCAACTCTTAGTTCTTTTTATTGCCTTTTATTTTACTTTGCATCTTTATCATAAAAAATACCAAAAATATTATCTTATCATATCTATCAGATCTCACTCTCGTAAGTGACCGTGTAGGGATTGACAACCCCTTATCGCATTGGTTGCAAGGATTTATTTGTTTGTGTAGGTGCGAGGGACTCGTGTGTGGCCTCCTACTGGATTGATACCTTGGTTCTCAAAAACTGAGGGAAATACTTATGCTACTTTGTTGCATCACCCTTTCCTCTTCAATGGAAAACCAACGCAGTGCTCAAGAGGTAGCAAGAAGGATTTTTGGCGCCATTTCCGGGGAGGTCTACGCAAAAGTCAACACACCAAGTACCCATCACAAACCCTTATCTCTCGCATTACATTATTTTCCATTTGCCTCTCGTTTTCCTCTCCCCCACTTCACCATTGCCGTTTTATTTGCCTCTTTCCTGTTTGCTTTTATGTCTTACTTGGCTCGTTTGCTCGTTTGGTTGGAATAGTTGTTTATTTATTACTAAACGGAGAACCTAAGATCTATGGATCCTCATCCACTTGCTAATCATTTTAATAGATCCAATTATGATGAACCAAATGCTAGTGAGTTTTGTGCACTAGATTATCTTTATGAGGTTTTGCTTGAAATTCGTGAATCTGAAAAGTGTGATGAATTACTTTATGAAGCGATTCACGATAGATCTTTGAATAAAAAGCATGATTGCAATGATTCTATTATAAATTCTATTAATGTCAATTGCGCTAATAATATGCAAAACCCTAAGCTTGGGGATGCTAGTTTTGCTATGTCCTCTACTTGTTGGAATGATCATGATTGGGGTGATTCTTCTTTTGATCTTGAAAATTTATTTAAACCCCATGATGAATATGAGATTGATTATAATGTTTGCAATAATATTGAAAGTGGGTTTGATAGAATGTCAACTTTAGATCCCACATATTTGGAGAATGTTCAATCTTATGAAGTTTTTGATAAAAGTGGGTTTGGAAAGGTCATGACTTTAGTTAATGTTGATCCCACTATTTCGGAAGAGTGTCAACTTTGCATGCATGTGGACCATGTTGAAAATATTTTATGTGATATCTATATTGTTGAATTCGCTTATGATCCTGCATGTAATTATTATGAGAGAGGAAAATATGGTGGTAGAAATTTTCATGTTACTATATTACCTCTCGTTATGTTGAGATTGCTATTGTTTCTTTTCGCTTCCTTGCATATGCTAGTTTTTGCTTGCCTTGATAATTTGTTTTCCTATAATATGCCTATGCATAGGAAGTATGTTATACTTAGATGTGTTTGTCACATGTCTTATGATGCTCTCTCTGTGCTTCAATTCTTGTCTTTCATGTGAGCATCGTTGAAATCTTATTGCCTAGCTATAAGGCTTTAAAGAAAAGCGCTTGTTAGGAGATAACCCAATATTTTTCCTTGCTGTTATTCAATAAATAATTTATCTAGCCTCTGTTTTGGTTGTGTTTTTTGTGTTTAATTAGTGTTTGTGCCAAGTAGAACTGTTGGGAAGACTTGGGGAAAGTATTTTTAATCTTGCTGTAAAAAACAGAAACTTTAGCGCTCACAAGAATTGCTGCCATTTTTATTTGGAAAGTGATATTAAGTAAATTCTTTTTGAAGATTATTAATAGATAAATTCCTCACGTCCAGAAATTTATTTTAGAATTTTTGGGGTTCCATATCTTGCGTTAGCTACAGATTACTACAGACTGTTCTGTTTTTGACAGATTCTGTTTTTCGTGTGTTGTTTGCTTATTTTAATGAATCTGTGGCTAGTAAAATAGTTTATAAACCATAGAGAAGTTGGAATACAGTAGGCTTAACACCAATATAAATAAAGAATGATTTCATTACAGTACCTTGAAGTGGTGTTTTGTTTTCTTTCGCTAACGGAGCTCACGAGATTTTCTAATTTAAGTTTTGTGTTGTGAAGTTTTCAAGTTTTGGGTGAAAGATTTGATGGATTATGGAACAAGGAGTGGCAAGAGCCTAACCTTGGGGATGCCCATGGAACCCCAAGATAATCTAAGGACACCTAAAAGCCAAATCTTGGGTATGCCCCGGAAGGCATCCCCTCCTTCGTCTACTTCCATCGGTAACTTTACTTGGAGCTATATTTTTATTCACCACATGATATGTGTTTTGCTTGGAGCGTCTTGTATGATTTGATTCTTTGATTTTTAGTTTACCACAATCATCCTTTCTGTACACACCTTTTGAGAGAGACACACATGATTCGGAAATTATTAGAATACTCTATGTGCTTCACTTATATCTTTTGAGATATATAGTTTTTGCTCTAGCACTTCACTTATATCTTTTAGAGCACGGTGGTGGTTTTGTTTTATAGAAACTATTATTCTCTCATGCTTCACTTAGATTATTTTGAGATTCTTAAATAGCATGGTAATTTACTTTAATAATCCTAATATGCTAGGTATTCAAGACTAGTCAAAACTTTCTTATGAGTGTGTTGAATACTAAGAGAAGTTTGATGCTTGATGATTGTTTTGAGACATGGAGGTAGTGATATCAAAGTTGTGCTAGTTGAGTAGTTGTGAATCTGAAAAATACTTGTGTTGAAGTTTTCAAGTCCCGTAGCATGCACGTATGGTAAACGTTATGTAACAAATTTGTAACATGAGGTGTTCTTTGATTGTCCTCCTTATGAGTGGCGGTCGGGGACGAGCGGTGGTCTTTTCCTACCAATCTATCCCCCTAGGAGCATGCGCGTAGTGCTTGTTTTTTATGACTTGTAGATTTTTGCAATAAGTATGTGAGTTCTTTATGACTAATGTTGAGTCCATGGATTATACGCACTCTCACCTTTCCATCATTGCTAGCCTCTTCGGTACCGTGCATTGCCCTTTATCACATTGAGAGTTGGTGCAAACTTTGTCGGTGCATCCAAACCCCGTGATATGATACGCTCTTTCACACATAAACCTCCTTATATCTTCCTCAAAACAGCCACCATACCTACATATTATGGCATTCCCATAGCCATTCCGAGATATATTGCCATGCAACTTTCCACCGTTCCGTTTATCATGACACGTTCATCATTGTCATATTGCTTTGCATGATCATGTAGTTGACATAGTATTTGAGGCAAAGCCACCATTCATAATCCTTTCATACATGTCACTCTTGGTTCATTGCATATCCCGGTACACCGCCGGAGGCATTCATATAGAGTCATACTTTGTTCTAGTATCGAGTTGTAATCATTGAGTTGTAAATAAATATAAGTGTGATGATCATCATTTTCTAGAGCATTGTCCCAAGTGAGGAAAAATAAAAAAGGAGAAAGGCCATAAAAAGAGAAGGCCCAAAAAAATTGAGAGAAAAAGAGAGAAGGTACAATGTTACTATCCTTTTTACCACACTTGCGCTTCAAAGTAGCACCATAATCTTCATGATAGAGAGTCTTTTGTTTTGTCACTTTCATATACTAGCAAGAACTTTTCATTATAGAACTTGGCTTGTATATTCCAACAATGGGCTTCCTCAAATGCCCTAGGTCTTCGTGAGCAAGCAAGTTGGATGCACACCCACTTAGTTTCTTTTGTTGAGCTTTCATATATTTATAGCTCTAGTGCATCGGTTGCATGGCAATCCCTACTCCTTGCATTAACATCAATTGATGGGCATCTCCATAGCTCATTGATTAGCCTCGTTGATGTGAGACTTTCTCCCTTTTTGTCTTCTCCACATAACTCCCATCATTATATTCTATTCCACCCATAGTGCTATATCCATGGCTCACGCTCATGTATTGCATGAAGGTTGAAAAAGTTTGAGATTACTAAAGTATGAAACTTTTCTTGGCTTGTCATCGGGGTTGTGCATGATGAGAGCATTCTTGTGTGACAAAAATGGAGCATGACTAAACTATATGATTTTGTAGGGATGAACTTTCTTTGGCCATGTTATTTTGAGAGGACAAAATTGCTTAGTTAGTATGCTTGAAGTATTATTATTTTTATGTCAATATTGAACTTTTATCTTGAATCTTTCGGATCTGAATATTCATACCACAATTAAGAAGAATTACATTGAAATTATGCCAAGTAGCATTCCACATAAAAAATTCTGTTTTTATCATTTACCTACTCGAGGACGAGCAGGAATTAAGCTTGGGGATGCTTGATACGTCTCCAACATATCTATGATTTTTTATTGTTCCATGCCATATTATATTCTGTTTTGGACATTATTGGGCTTTATTATACACTTTTATATTATTTTTGGGACTAACCTATTAACCGGAGGCCCAACCCAGAATTACTATTTTTGCCTATTTCAGAGTTTCGTAGAAAAAGAATATCAAACGGAGTCCAAACGGAATGAAACCTTCGGGAATGTGATTTTCGGAACGAACGTGATCCAGAGGACTTGGACCCTACGTCAAGACATCAACCAGGAGGCCACGAGGTAGGAGGGTGCGCCTACCCCCTGGGCGTGCCCTCCATCCTCGTGGCCCCCCTGTTGCTCCACCGACGTAATCCTTCCTCCTATATATACCTACGTACCCCCAAACTACCAGATACGGAGCCAAAACCATAATTCCACCGCCGTAACTTTCTGTATCCACGAGATCCCATCTTGGGGCCTTTTCCGGAGCTCCGCCGGAGGGGGCATCGATCACGGAGGGCTTCTACATCAACAACATAGCCCCTCTGATGAAGTGTGAGTAGTTTACCTCAGACCTTCGGGTCCATAGTTACTAGCTAGATGGCTTCTTCTCTCTTTTTGGATCTCAATACAAAGTTCTCCCCCTCCCTTGTGGAGATCTATTCGATGTAGTCTTCTTTTGCGGTGTGTTTGTTGAGACTGATGAATTGTGGGCTTATGATCAAGTTTATCTATGAACAATATTTGAATCTTCTCTGAATTCTTTTATGTATGATTGGTTATCTTTGCAAGTCTCTTCCAATTATCAGTTTGGTTTGGCCTACTAGATTGATCTTTCTTGCAATGGGAGAAGTGCTTAGCTTTGGGTTCAATCTTGCGGTGTCCTTTCCCAGTGACAGTAGGGGCAGCAAGGCACATATTGTATTATTGCCATCGAGGATAACAAGATGGGGTTTATATCATATTGCATGAGTTTATCCCTCTACATCATGTCAGCTTGCTTAAAGCGTTACTTTGTTCTTATGAACTTAATACTCTAGATGCATGCTGGATAGCGGTCGATGTGTGGAATAATAGTAGTAGATGTAGGCAGGAGTCGGTCTACTTGTCTCGGACGTGATGCCTATATACATGATCATACCTAGATATTCTCATAACTATGCTCAATTCTGTCAATTGCTTAACAGTAATTTGTTTACCCATCGTGAATACTTATGCTCTTGAGAGAAGCCACTAGTGAAACCTATGGGCCCCGGGTCTAGTTTCCATCATATTAATCTTCCAACACTTAGTTATTTTTATTGCCTTTTATTTTACTTTGCATATTTATCATAAAAAATACAAAAAATATTATCTTATCATATCTATCAGATCTCACTCTTGTAAGTGACCGTGTAGGGATTGAGAACCCCTTATCGCATTGGTTGCGAGGATTTATTTGTTTGTGTAGGTGTGAGGGACTCGTGCGTGGCCTCCTACTGGATTGATACCTTGGTTCTCAAAAACTGAGGGAAATACTTACGCTACTTTGCTGCATCACCCTTTCCTCTTCAAGAGAAAACCAACGCAGTGCTCAAGAGGTTGCAAGGAGTGGCGAGTTGCTCCATGCAGGCACGGCAGCGAGCACACCAGTACGCGCGTCGTCGCTGCCGCGTCGTACCATGCCACCAGTGTCTGTGGTGCCGCGCCTCCCGTGTGTGTGGGTGCGCCTCCCGTGCCTGCGGTAGCGCCATGCAGGCAGAGACAGAAGCCGGCTGCGTGGAGAGCGGCAAGTCGATGGCCAGCTTCTCCGTGTCCGCCGCCATCATCAAGGAGAAGTAGAACATGGGAGGCCGCCGTCACTTGGGTCCCATGAAGGCCACCGCCGATGCGACGACTACGCATTCAGGTGGTTTCTTTGCTTCTTCGTCCCTTCCGAGGACCTTCGTCGACCCCTCAAAGTGTCTGCCGGACATGAGGAAGACAAAGGGACCCGCGGGCGGCCATTTAGATTATGTACTCCCTCTCCAGCTGGTGGGAATTTTTTTTTCTAAGAATGGATAAATTGAATGTATCTATAACTAAAATAAGTCTAGATACATCCATTTCTAGGACAAGTATTTTCGGACGGAGGGAGTATTAATTATACCAAGAGAGCTGGATTGGCACCGCTTAGTTCATGTAAATGTAATGAAATCCATCATGTTTATATGAAGATCCGGCTTTTTTATACGAAATCCTTCATGCTTATATGAAATCAGTCCGTGTTTGCACGAATTTCATCTAGTTGGTTAGAGTTGTGAAAATGTATGTCGCTGGCATTTGATGTCGTCCTCCGCGGAAGGAAGCGGGAGGAAATTTGCCGGCTGCCATTGGAGATGCTCTTATGCTGGAAATAATAGAGTGACATCCAATCCATTTGAGTTAATTGCGTGTATGATTGTCCCTCTATAAATGGTTAATTGCATGTACAGTGTACACGTGACTTGCAGGGTCGCTACAACTTCGTATAGAAAATTAAAAAGAAACAAGTCCATCCTTAATCTTGTATTATAAGTACTCTGTGGGTTCCACTGTCAGTATAGTAGCAAAAGAAGTATATATTAAATAAGTAATATATAATATAAAAAATCTAGAGTTAAAGACAGAATTCGAACTCATGTCATCGCATTGCGAGCATCCGGCGCTAACCAGTCCGGCACATTTTTGTTGTGGACCATGCTGGAGATATATCTCCATGTCTACTCTTATACTCCATCCGTTCCTAAATATTTGTGTTTTCAGATTTCAAATGGACTACCACATACAGATGTGTATGTAGACATATTTTAGAGTGTAGATTCACTCATTTTGCTCCATATGTAGTCACTTGTTGAAATCTCTAAAAAGATAAATATTTAGGAACGGAGGGAGTAGAAAACAGAGTTGGTGATGATGGTGTGCGTGCCATCCTGCAATATAGGCCGTCGGATTTATATCTAACGGATAGGAATAAAACTATGGCAATTTTGCAAAAATATACCCACACCCCTCTCCATGTTCGCAAATACGGCCTTCCCTCGTTCATCCTTTTCTCTCACAAGATAAACTACTCATATAAATGCATCTTGATGTTCCGTGCAACGCACGGGCATCTAGCTAGTTTCTTTTAAAATAGTTACTGCGATAATTGGGTTGAAGTGATATATTTTATGTCTGCCCCGAATGATTTCAGATTCACTTGTAGTAACGAAGAAAAGGTTGCCTTGTTAATTAACAGACAATAGGGTGAAAACTATCACATGAGGCCGGTAAAAATGAGGCACACTGGGTTCAGCGTCATCGTCACTACAGATGTGCGCGCGCGAGAAGTCTACATATCGAGGGGGCTACTGAGCGAGGCACAGAGACACAATGTTTGAGAGAGAAACCAATTAACAGATTACCATCAGATCGAGTTGTCACCCTTCTGCTGTCATTGTGGGGGGGGGGGGGGGGGGGGGGAGAGAAAGACGTATCGAGAGTGTGCGCGGTAGGCACAGAGGCACAACTAGTGAGTGTGTGTGTGTGTTTGAAAGAGGAGTAGATAGATTACTATCAAGATCGAGGTGCCGCCATACTCCTTCGGTGTCGGGTAGTGTGTGTGTGTGTGTGTGTGTTTGAGAGAGAAGCCAGTCGATAGATTATTATCAAGATCGAGGTGTCACCCTACTCCTTCGGTGTTGGGAAGTGTGTGTGTGTGTGTGTGTGGTTGTGTGGGTGTGGGTGTGGGTGTCGAGGGGGGGCAGTGACACTTACATATCCCTACTCTTATAAAAAAATAGAGTTGGCGATGATGGTGTTCCTGCCATCCTACAATATAGGCCATCCAATTTATACCCGACGGATAGGAAGGAAACTGTGGCAATTTTGTAAAAATATATCCACACCCCTCTCCACATTTGCAAATAAGGCATTGCCTCGTTCATCCTTTTCTCCCACAAGATAAACTACTCATACAAATGCATCTTGATGTTCGGTGCAACGCATGGGCATCTTGCTAGTAGGGAGAAGGAGTTTGTGTGACACATATCTAGCTATATTAAGGGATAGGTAGATAGCATTTGTGCGAGGCATACTTAAAGCATCATGAAGATAAACAAAATTGTGTGCATGCAAGTGCCGGAAAAATGAAGCGAGAAACAATGTGTGTGCGCGCGTGCACGCGCGCGTGTGTGTGTGTGAGAGAGAGAGAGAGAGGAGAGAGAGCGAAATCTCAAAACAAGAGGTGCTCTGCTGGAATCCCATTGTATGTATTCATATGGTTCCGAACTCGAGTTAACCTTAGGCATATGTGTGAGAGATATTATTATACTTTGAGACATGAGTGGCTGTGGGTGGGCGGAATTAAAGGGGTGGGCGTGTTCGACAGAGAGAGCGTGTGTGTTTCTGTGTGAGAGACTTGTAGGACAGGGTAGAAAGACGAATTCTAACCTTGACGGAGGGAGAGAAATACACGAAGTGCGCGTGTGTGCTTCTGATGCCCACAGGGAAATGAGATATGTATGTGTGTGAGAGAGATTGCACAATTCATTCACGTATCACTATCTAGCGATCGTGGACGTGCATCGCTTGAACATAAATAAATATCTACTTCGCATCATGGCCAAAGGTACAATACCGATTCAACGCTATAAAGATTGGACACTCACATATCACATTTTTTCTATTTAAATAAACCTTTTCAGTTGTGCATGCCAAAGTTACAGTGATGTTTCTTCAAACAACCAATGTAGCTATCATGTACATGCACCATTGTTACTCTTGCATTCAAAATCATTAGTCTTGGATGATTTAAGGTTCTATTATGAAGTAATATATGTAATATTCATATATGAATTCAACGGGTACGCAATTTATGAAATGGAGGCTATGTAATCATATGAGGTAACACTTTTAAGTAGTGGACTACAATATCCATTTCTTTTTGTGCGCCTCTACACTGACACGTCAATGCATTACGTTTAAAGTAAATAACCAATTGCACTAAATTATCTATTTACACGAGAAATGCATAGGCTGAGCGTTTGATCCCTTTTTTGTGAATGCGCCACTACACCCGTACGATTAGCCGCGCCCGTGTGAACGTCCAAGTTATCGGCGCATTATCCCGAGTTATTGTCTTTTTTCTGGGGTGGACTTCACACCAGTTATTAACTACTGCCGCGTGCCCCGTGTACACAGTCTCGCATGACCTTCCCACTAGCACGGTCCAAAATTAGTTGAAACTGGATACGAACGATCCCGCTGGCAGCAAAATCTCCCACCTCCTTCTAAAATTTCCGCTACCTTAGTCTTTAGCATGCGAAATTCCCCTTTTGTCCTTGGTGCACGGAAACCAACAGTTACAATACAGCCCTCATCTACATAATAGGTCGAGGCTGCTTTGGTAACTTCCGGTTCCCCCCACTACACGGCACCCCCATTTCCTCTCCCCCACCCGCAAAAACGACTAACTCTACAGCACCAGAGCATCTCACATCATGTCGTCCGTACTTTATCGGCCTTTCTCCCCTCCCCTCTCAAAACCCTAGAATGCTCATCCACCGGCGTACCAAAGCCCATTCACTGCCAGTGGTGTCTACCTCGCCGGATCTGCTTCTGCAGCCGCATCTAACCCTCCCACCTCCCCTAGAAACAAGTAGACTGCTCATCCACAACTGTACCACAACCCATTCAGTGCCGGCCTTCTCCATGGCGCTGGATCTGCTTCGTCGGTACTCTCGTCAACCGCAACGCATCTGCAGTGGCTCATTCATACTCCCCACCGGAGACGCTTTGTCCACCCCTCCCCCGGAGCCGCCTCACCGACGCACCCGTCGACGACCTCTGATCCTCTTCGCCGACACCTTCCTCAACCCTACCAGAGCCGCTTCGCTGACACCATCGTCAACCCCACCGGAGTAGCTTTGCCTATACCATTTTCAACCCTACTAGGGCCGCTTTGCCAACTCACAAGTCCACGGCCTCAGATCCGCTTCCTCGCACCCTCATCCGACCTATCGGAGCAGCTTCTTACGCCTCGTCCACGGCTGTAGATCCGCATCGTCGACACCATCCTTAACCCAACCACCGGAGCAACTTCACCTACGCCCTCGTCCACGGCCACAGATCCGCTTCGCGCACACCATAGTCCAACCTATCGGAGACACTCCACAAACACCCTACTCCACAGTTCTAGATCTCCTTACCGGACCCCGATAGCCAGCGCATCGTCATCACCCTTGACATTTCTAACCTGATTCCTACCGTCTGGCAAGATGCCAAGCACCCGCCACAGCCTAGGTACTTGTCACCTTTAAACCCGTCTAGCATCACCTGCCCGATGTACTTCAAATATACTAACATGTCGCTGTTACCTATTATGCAGCCGGCAAAAACTGCAAGGATGATGTTTCTTCTGGATCTAACAGCTTGGCCAACCAAGATCCTGGACCGAGGCATTGCTATGATCTTGTAAGCGTGTCTCTCTCTCTTGTATTGTTCTGTGCCTGCCAGCGTGCTTTACTAGGATTTTCGACCAGTAATCCCTTTGTGCAGACAATGATTTCTACTACTGGCTGCTAAATTAGATATGTAGATGTCATACATGATACTACCTCGTACCTCCGTTCCTAAATATAAGTCTTTCTAGAGATTCCACTATAGGCTACATACAGAGCAAAATGAGTGAATCTACAATCGAAAATGCATCTATATACATCTGTATGTGGTCCATACTGGAATCTCTACATAGACATATATTTAGGAACAGAGGCAGTACATTACAAAAAATTGTAGGTGGCATGTAGGAATTCCAGTACACTACATTAGGTTCCCTTAGAGTGCCTGCTAGTCCAGCACACAGAGTCATGGCTAGTTTATGCTACACACACAATCATTAATTGGTGGTTTAAATATGCGCAAGGTATATGCAATGTATTATCATGTAGAGATGTCTGAAATTAGCCGTGTCAACTTGCAGATAGGGTTACACAATGAAAAAGTACAAGATGTATGTGGCAATTTCATGGAACATCGCAAAAAAAGGAGAGCCAGTGGTGATCCTATACAGTGTGCTATGGTACGTCACTCCTCCATTGTAATCATTGTGACATGTTATTTGTATGTCAGTTCTATTGGCCAAGTTCCTTAGGGACAGTTATTACGAGTTATCCAAAGAAAATAAGTACCTGTGAATATAAGCTCCATGTAATAAGCCAACCAGTTCTTTTCATTGCGTTTTCAGCTTATCTTTGGTATGATCAGTGAAAAGTCTAGATTGCATTATATTTTTTTCATTTTGTTGCCCATATGAAAATTAATTTGACTTGCAAACATCACAAACTGAACTCAGTGCAGTAATTAATATGGTAGGAAAACATACCTTCACTATTTGCTCAAAATGCAAATACAAAGATAACATCTACTTGGCACAATCTACTTTGGTCGATGTTTTCCATAGAGATCCCATTGCCTAATTAAATGAAAAAAGCATGACCCACATTTAAATGAAGAACAATTATTTATTGAAATTCGATGGTCCAAGTGACTGGTTATTATCATATAGCAGCACCACCTGAAAGCATCATATAGCAGCAGCAGCTCATAGCACCTCATCATACAGCAGCAGCAGTGTGCAATTCATCGTATACTAGCAGCAGCTCATAGCAATTCATTATATAGCAGCAGCAGGAGCAGCTCATAGCAATTCATCATATAGCAGTAGTAGGAGCAGTTCATAGCAATTCATCATATAGCAGCAGCAGGAGCAGCTCATAGCAATTCATCATATAACATCAGCAGGAGCAGCTCATAGCAATTCATCATACAGCAGCAGCAGGAGCAGCTTATAGCAACTCATCATATAGCAGCAACAGCTCATAGCAATTCATCATATAGTAGCAGCATCAGCTCATAGCAATTCATCATATAGCAGCAGCAGTTCATAGCAATTCATCATATAGCAGTAGCAGCAGGAGCAGCTCATAGCAATGCATCATATAGCAGTAGCAGAAGCAGCTCATAACAATTCATCGTATAGTGGATCAGAATGAAAATTTGGCAAAAATTAGAGGAGATCCTCACCTTGTTGGATGAGCTCATCCTTCAACAGCACCTCAAGGCCACGGCCTGGGAGGTGGTGAGGGGGAATAAGGTGCCTTCTGCCGCAGTGTGGCATCAGCCGTAGTTGTGTAGCGCCTGCCAGAGTAGTGTGTTGGATGAACCACAGTGGAGCAGCTGTTGGAGACCATGAGAATGAAGGGCAACACTAGAGGGAGGAGCAGCCAGGGAGATTTGCCCCTACCCGCTGGCCATGTAGCCTAGCTGGACAGAGCATCGTCGAGGACCAGGCCAGATGGGACCAGTGGCGACGGCTTGCTGGAGGAACCCTAGTGCTGCAGGCATGGTATTAAGGTAGAGGGAAAGGGGAGAGGAGATGCAAGCGGCCAGGGCAATGAACGCTTGCATGTTTGTTTTTACTTGAGGGTGAGGTGTGACGCGGGCGTCACTAGTTGCATTTTGAGTGTAATATAGGCACACAACAGAGTCATTTCACTATTCCCCTTCCCTTCAATTTTTAGTGAGGTTCTACCCGAAACGTCCCCCTCCAAAGTGAAATTAGTTAAGCCCAAGCCCACAACTCAAAAATGACTTCTTTACATCTTTTATGGCTTATTTTGACAATAAGCCCTCAAAAGGCGGAATAGAACTGGCCCTTAACCTGCAATTCAATTGTGCGTGGAATGATGAATCACTCCTGCCTACTATGGTGTACATTTAGGCATCATCATACATAGCATAACCTAATACATGTGCATTCCATTATAGAATCTGGAATATGCAATGTTTATGTTAGTTCATACGTTGCGCATGATGTTTCAATGCCCCTTAAATCTAGTCAGTCAAGTGATGGTCTTTAAGCCTCCTTCTTTGCTTCTTTTCTTGATATGTAAGATTTGCTCACACATCTGTTCAATTGCTTGTTTGCATCAGCCAACCATACTAGGACTGTTTGCTTTGATTACTTGCTATTCTTGACCTAACACTCTAACAGAGTTTGTCAACAATTTAAACACTAAGCGCTACTGTAGTGGGGCCTTTTCTAACTCATAGGTGACATAAAGGTTTGGCTGTACACTAAAGTAGGCTCTCCAAGAGTACCTGGAGATCCAGTTCGAAGGTATGCCTAGTTTTTACATAGTGCAGACATAGTAAATGCTCATTTCATTGTGTGCAAGTGCAAGAGATGCGGCATGTTTCATTATGTGGTGTTGTTTTGTTATAATCTCATCCTTTTGTGTTCACAGACTGGAAAGTATGCATATTTATCTTCCAAGGAGACGAGTAACTAGTTTGTGTCACCTTGCAGAGGGGGTGCAATGAAGATAAGATTGAGGATTTCCAAGTAAAAGATGTTAGGAAGGAGCCTTGCAAGAGAAGTAGGAGTTGCGCTGATCCTCTTCAACCCGTTAAGGTAATTCACTGTATCCAACTCAACAGTTCAATTCCTTGTTTGTTTCAGGCATAGTTAATTTGCTCTTTTCAATTGCTTTATTTGTCCTTAGTTAATGAGATGCCCAAAGAATGATGCCTGATGTTGGGTACTTGTATAACTATTATTTGACATAATTAAAGGCCTTACCATTTAATTACTCTGTTGAAGTGTGTCTGAAGCTTTGAAGTCTATTAACCAACTATTATTGAATGAGGCTCACAATCTAGTTTATACTAGGCTAATGACTGCATAGTTTTGCTTGATGTAGTATGTTTGTATGAAATCCTCTGTTGTTCATTATGCTCCCTAAGACTTTAGTTGAGCTACAAAATGGCCAACTGCTTGCTTACTTCAACGCAACGTGCTGTCTAAATTTGTAACTTGTCTGTGTTTTGGATTGGGCCCCAACATCATGCTCCTCTGGTGAGCTAAGAGAGATTTCTGTATGCAGGCTGCACATACTACCTTTTTTATAATTTTTAAAATATCACCTGCTTATGCTTCATGACGTGTAACATTATTGTTAGTCATGTTTTGCCATGTACAAAATAGTCTGTCTTGCTCGCTTCACTGTTGTAACTATATTTTTGCCCTAGTCATGTGTAGTTACAGAAACATTTCAGGATGAAGTGACATCAATACAAAGATCTGCAAGCAGTGCGGCATGGCCGTTACCGAATGATTATGGATTGGAATTGGAATGTGATGATGTTCTCAAGCATCAACTAGAGGTGGAAAGACAACGTGTACATGATTCTGAACGTACAATCAACAAGTTGAGACTGGACATGCAAGTATTAGATACAGGAGTCAAAAAAAGAAACAAGACACTGAGATAACAACGAAGGAATTGGACATTTTGTAGACTGAAATTTGTGCTATCTAAATCCGGCCAATCCCATTTTCTGAAGAGATTATAGTTCAAATGGTAAGTTATGTTGATGCACGTCCATGATGTGTGAGCTGTATTTGCCCAGTGTATGTAATTTGTTGTTTGTGTATGCTTTATTATCACTGGTGCCGAACCATAATGCCCAGTGGGTATAATCGACTGTAATTTCTTTATTGTATAGTGTAGGATTATTCTACGTTTCTATGCCCTAGTCTCTTTATTGTATAGTGTATATTTTTTAGAGGTGATAGTATAGAGTAGGATAATTCTTTGAATATGCTATATCATTCAAACGGGGCCAACTCGCCCAAACATTGTAGTGACCATGGCCCTCCATAGGCCGTACGATCCATGGGCCATCTACGGGACGGACGATCGATGGCCTTCTATGGGCTGTCGGATCCGTGGGCCTTCTATTAGCTGTCGGATCCGTGGGCCTTCTATGGGCCATCGGATCCATGGGCCTTCTATGGGCCGTCGGATCAATGGGCCTTCTATGGGTCGTCGGGTCAATGGGCCTTCTACGTCCCGTAGGATCCATGGGCCTTCTATGGGCCGTCTCATCTATGGGCCTTGTACGGGCCGTATAAGGGGCCGTAAACGGGCTAGAGTGGAAATCGTATGTTTTATGGGCTGACCACAACGGGCCGTTAATAGGTCGTATTTGATGATGCTATGAAAATGGCCCAATAGATTAACAGGCCACAAATGGGCCGACTGTATCCACGGGCTAAATTTGGCCCACAAGCAGAAAAGGCCAGTAACGGGCCGTAAGTAACCAAATGCTGGAAATGAGCCCAAGAATAAATGGGCCTCAGAAGGCCGAAAGGTAACACAGGATGGAAATGACCCAATGGAATAATGGGCCTCTAATGGGTATAAAGCGATACACTGTTCATTACGGGCCAGTTTTAGCACGGGCCATTAATGGGCCAAGAGTTACGAAGGGACTCATATGGGCCGAAATACGTCATGGGCCATACATGGGCCGGAAGTTAAAATGGGTTGGAATTATATTGGACGGCCCAGATGACGCTACTGGGCCTAATTCGGATAGGTCGTAAACGGGCCCTGGGTTAGCGAGCTGTAAATGGGCTATATGCGAACAGGCCGTTAATAGGCCTGCCGTGGGCCGTCCCGCCACCTTTTGACCAAGTTAAACGGGCCGGCCTTTTCACAGGAATGGGCCTCTATTGGGCCATGCCACGTGTTGACGTATCATAGGCACTTTGGGTCCAATGAGTGGATGACATCTGTCCCAACGGTGAGCCGACACATGTTTCCTCCAGCCAATGATGATTTTACACGTGGAAAATCCCCATTGGTCGGGGCTGTTAACGGGTTATCGGATCCAAAACCAGACCTGATAGCTTAACGGCATTCCGTTACGATGGATGCCACGTGTCGGTCACCCTTGATGAAAGCTCTTCTGTGATGCGTGATTTATCATCATGGAAGTGGACACTTTCATGATGATAATTTTGGTAATGTCATGGAACACTTCTATGACAGCACATTAATGACTATCTTGATTCTGTCATAAAATTGTCATGGATGTACATGCATGATAGAAAACGTGACCTACTGTGACAAACACGTATCATCATGGAAGTGAATTTTTTTGTAGTGGGGGCAGCTGCCCTAGGGGGCGCCCCATCCACCTGGCCGAGTGGGATAGGGTTTGGGGTGGTGCCCAGCCTGTTGTGGGCTGGTGTGCCCCCTTCCCTTGGCTCATGAGCCCCCCCACACCCCCCCCTAAACTCTTTTAGGTCTTCCGGCGATAACCCGGTACCTCCCGGAACACTTTTGGAATCCGATTCCCTTCGTCCTATATATCAATCTTTACCTCCGGACCATTTCGTAGTTCCTCGTCATGTCCGGATCTCATCCGAGACTCCGAACAACCTTCAGCCACCAACACAATAACTCAACTATACTTAGATCGTTACCAAACATTAAGTGTGTAGACCCTACGGGTTCAAGAACTTTGCAAACATGACCGCGACACCTCTACGGTCAATAAACAATAGCGGAACCTGGATGTCCATATTGGTTCCTACATATTCTATGAAGATCTTTATTGGTTTAACCTTGATGCCAAGGATCCAGCTAATCCTGTATGCAGTGCCCTTTGTCCATTGGTATGTTACATGCCCAAGATTCGATCGTTTGTATCTCCATACCTAGTTCAATCTCATTACCGGCAAGTCTCTTTACTCATTTTGTAATACAAGATCCCGTGGCTAACGACTTAGTCACATTGCTTGCAAGCTCATTGTGATGTTGTATTACTGAGTGGGCCTGATAGCCCACAAGTATAGGGGATCACAACAATTTTCGAGGGTAGAGTGTTCAACCCAAATTTATTGATTCGACACAAGAGGAGCCGAAGAATATTCTCAAGTATTAGCAGTTGAGTTGTCAATTCAACCACACCTGAAAGACTTAGTATCTGCAACAAAGTATTTAGTAGCAAAGTAGTATGGAAGTTATGGTAAAAGTAGAAAAAGTAACATTAGCAGTTTTGTAGCAATTGTAACAGTGGCAATGGCAAAGTAACGTAACAAAGATCAATATGTGAAAAGCTCGTAGGCAATGGATCAATGATGGATAATTATATCGGATGGCATTCATCATGCAACAGTTATAACCTAGGGTGACACAGAACTAGCTCCAATTCATCAATATAATGTAGGCATGTATTCCTAATATAGTCATATGTGCTTATGGAAAAGAACTTGCATGACATCCTTTGTCCTACCCTCCCATGGCAGTGGGGTCCTAATGGAAACTAAGGGATATTAAGGCCTTCTTTTAATAGAGAACCGGACCAAAGCATTAGCACTTAGTGAATACATGAACTCCTCAAACTACGGTAATCACCGGAAAGAATCCCAATTATTGTCACCTTGGGGTATGTGGATCATAACTCCTAATAGGTGTCTACAACTTGCAAGATAGGATCAAGAACACAACTATATTCATGAAATCATAATAGGTCCAGATCTGAAATCATGGCACTTGGGCCCTAGTGACAAGCATTAAGCATAGCAAAGTCATAGCAACATCAATCTCAGAACATAGTGCATACTACGGATCAAACCCTAATAAACCTAACTTGATTGCATGATAAATCTCATCTAACCCATCACTGTCCAGCAAGCCTATGATGGAATTAATCACGCACAACAGTGAGCATCATGAAATTGGTGATGGAGGAAGGTTAGTGATGACGATGACGATGAAACCCCCCCCCCCTCTCTAGAACCTTGAACGGACTCCAGATCAGCCATCCCGTATGGTAAAATGCGATGAATCCTTCTCTTTGATTGTTTTCTCCCCGAACGTGATTATATAGAGTTCGAGTTGAGGTCAGTGGAGGTCCAGGGGACCCACAAGGTAGGGGGTGCGCCCTCCACCCTTGTGGACAGCTGGTGGGTCCCCTCTGGTTAATTCTTTCGCCAATATTTTTTATTAATTCCAAAAATATTCTCCATAAATTTTCAAGTCATTCTGAGAACTTTTATTTCTGCACAAAAATAACACCAAGGAAATTCTGCTGAAAACAGCGTCAGCCCGGGTTAGTTCCATTCCAATCATGCAAATTAGAGTACAAAACAGGGCCAAAAGAGTTTGGAAGAGTAGATACGATGGAGACGTATCAACTCCCCCAAGCATAACCCATTGCTTCTCATCAAGCAATTCAGTTAACAAATTGAAAGTGATAAAGAAAAACTTTTACAAACCGTGCTTGATCTTGTTGTTGCAAATATGTAAAGCCAACATTCAGGTTTTTAGCAAAGATTATGAACTAACCATATTCACAATAACATTTAGGCCTCACATTTACTCATATCAATGGCATAATCAACTAGCGAGTAATAATAATAAATATCGGATGACAACACTTTTTCAAAACAATTGTGATATGATATAACAGAATGGTATCTCGCTAGCCCTTTCTGAGACCGCAAAACATAAATGTAGAGCACCCCTGAAGATCAAGGCCTGACTAGACATTGTAATTCATGGCAAATGAGATCCAGTCACAGTCATACTCAATATCGATTAATAACAATGCATATGAATGAAAGTGGTGCTCTCTAACTGGTGCTTTTTATAAGAGGATAATGACTCAGCAATAAAAGTATATAGATAGGGCCTTTGCTGAGGGAAGAAGGGATTTGCAGAGGTGCCAGAGCTCGAGCTTTTGAAACAGAGATGAATATAATTTTGAGCAGTATGCTTTCATTGTCAACATAACAACCAAGAGATCTCGATATATTCCATGCTAGATACATTATAGGCGGTTCCCAAACAGAATGGTAAAGTTTTTACTCCCCCTCCATCAACCAGCACACTCCACGGCTGGTCCAAAACAACGGGGACCATCCATACCTACAATAGTGTTGGGGGAGTTTTGTTTGAAATTATATTTTGATTTGATTTTGAGCATGGAACTGGCATCCCGATTACCAACCACTTTCTCGTGAATGACAAGTGAATTAACACTCATCGTAAGAATAACCCACCTAGCATGGAAGATACTGACAGCCCCTAGTCGCTACATGAGCGATTTGGGCATGCAAAACAGATTATTATTTGAAGGTTTAGAGTTTGGCACATGCAAATTTACTTGGAACGGCGGGTAAATACCGCATATAGATAGGTATGGTGGACTCATATGGAACAACTTTGAGTTTATGCAAGTGGATGCAGAAGAAGTATTCTCGCTTAGTACAAGTGAAGGCTAGCAAAATATTGAGGAGCAACCAACTAGAGAGCAACAACGGTCATAAACATGCATTGAGAATAACCAACATTGAGTGTAAGCATGAGTAGGATATAAATCACCATGAACATAAATATCGTGGAGGCTATGTAGATTTTGTTTCAGCTACATGCATGAACATGTGCCAAGTCAATCCACTCGATCATTCAAAGGAGGATACCATCCTATCATACCACATCACAACCATTTTAAAAGCATGTTGGCACGCAAGGTAAACCATTATAAACTACTAGCTAACTAATCATGGCATGAGTAACTATAATCTCTAATTGTCATTGCAAACATGTTTCATTCATAATGGGCTGAATTAAGAACGATGAACTAATCATATTTACAAAAAAAATAGGTTGAGTTCATACTAGCTTTTCCTCATCTCAATCATTTCATCAAATATCATCATTATTGCCTTTCACTTGCACGACCGAACGGTATGAATAATAATAATAATAGTGCACGTGCATTGGACCAAGCTGGAATCTGCAAACATCTATTCAAAGGAGAGGACAAGGTAATATGGGCTCTCTTTTAGATCAACAATAATGCAATGAGAGCCACTCAACATTTTCATCGTGGTCTTCTCCTCTCAACCCAAAGAAAGGAAAAAGAACTTCAAAGAAACACGATGAAATATTTTTGGAGTTTTTGTTTTTCTGAAGAAAGTAAAACAAGAACAAGAAAAACTATTTACACAGGAAAACGCCCAACAAACAAAAGAAGAACGAGAAATCTTTTTGGGTTTTCTTTTAATAGTACTACAAAATAAACATGGAAAGGAAACTAAAAAGAAACTACAACTATTTTTTTTGGATTTTCTCAAAGTTTTGCAAACACACGAGAAGAAAGCGAGAAAAAGAAATAAACTAACATGGATAATAAAATGAAAAAGTATGAACACTGACAACTAGAATGAGTGTGTGAACATAAATGCAATGTCGATGAGAAATGCGTACTCCCCCAAGCTTAGGATTTTGTCCTAAGTTGTTCTATGCTCATTGATCAAAGTAGCCCTCTCCTGGGTACAGAGGAGGATCCTAGGGGTTCCACTGGTTAGCGAGCTCCCGTGGTTCCCACTGATAAATAGACTCCTGATACGGATCAGCTGATGGTTCTCGTTCAGGAACTGGGGATTGCATCCGCTCCCAATATGCATAAATGTCCTCGGGCAAAATGAGGTACCTGCCTGAATGAATATCGAACAAAGAAGGTGCAAGAAAAGTAATAATCTGACAAGTCTTCTGGCTGAATACCAGGTTATAGATGAGTCTCTTGTCCTTATCATCGCTAATAAAATCATGCGCTACCATATTGTTATAGTCTAAGTATCTAGTGGGTAGCAGCATCTCCTATTCCTCATCGTGACTGATAGGTATCTCGAAGCGTCTAGCAAGGCGTGAGGCATAGATACCTCCAAAGATAGGACCCCTTGAATGGTTTAGACTCAACCGTCGAGCAACAATAGTGCCCAAACTAAAAGTTCTATCACGAAGTAATGCATGGCTCAAAGTAGCCAGGTCAGGAGCACTAAGGCCTCCACTCTCTCCACGACCAATTAAACATCTCCCACCAAATAATGAGTAATAGCGTAAAACAGGAAAAATGCAAACTAGCCACTCTTGCTTCTGACACTCCTCTCCCTTCCCCTACGGTAACTTCATCAATAATATCTTCCACATCTCTAGGACGTGGTTCACTGACGCTGCCCTCATCAGGCAATTTGCAAACCTCGCAAAAAATCATAATGCGTCATCTCCTTATGCTCATCATATAAACAAGGCTCTACCGTGGGTGGTGATTTCCTAGCATGAAAGTGAAAATTTTGCATGAAGGTATTAGTGAGTAGGAGCTATTGATCACACTTATCGTGGACGAAGTCGGTGATGCCTGCATTTTCATCCAAATAATAGAAGTCCTCATAAATTCCGGCCGCCCCCAAGAATGCATCACTTGTCCATTCACACGGCCGAACCTCCATGATGCGAGGGAGGTTGTACTTGGGCTTCTTCTTCTCATTTTCATTTTCCTTTGAGCCCCTCCCTGAAAAGCCTCTCAACCATATTTTCATCATTTATTTTCTCTGAAAATTTCTGAAATTTTTAGTGACTCAAAATAAAAGTGAACCAAACTCAACAAAATTGATAAAACTACTCCTACAAGTGTCTAGAGGCTATATCATGCATCAAAACTACTTTGGACCATATAAATTAGACATGTAAGCTCAAGAACAAGGTCACCACAGCAGCAAAAATTTGCAATATATAAAGAACTAGAACAAAAACTAATTGGACCATTCACTACTAGGGAAAACCCAAGTAGTAGCGCTGGTACGAGCGCTACCACTAAGGCGCTACATCTAACTAGTAGCAGTAGCATTGGAAAGGCAGCACTACTGGTATACCTAGTTAGCAGTAGCGCTTTCTTTGGGAAAGCGCTACTGATAGTGGTAAGTAGCAGTAGCGTTTCTTCTGAAAAGCGTTGCTGCCAACTTTTCCTATATTTTTAAAAATACAACTTATTTTCGTTGTGGTTTTATATACAGTACTTTCATCATATGATTTTATGACCATGATTTGTTATTATATATAACAGTGGGTGAAATGAATGTGGAGTAGATTCAAGTGGAGGCAACATGTGGTGCATGTCAAAAGTACTACTCTAATCCAAACTTGATCTAGTTTGGATTAGTAGTACTTTCGACGTGCACCACATGTTGCCTCCACTTGAATCTAATCCATGTTCATTTCACCTACTGGTATATATATAATAACTCATAATGCTCATATAACAACTTAGCATCATGCATCATCGATCATAATAACAAATAACTCATCATTGGTATCATAATAACAAGTCATACTCATCGTCATCTACAACTTCTACTCGATACCACATTATCATCATAGTCATCTAAACAATCCTACTTAGTTGTTCTTATTACATGATCATGAGTATTAGCTAGGACCTACTACCTTCTCTTAGGTAAAATAGCATAAAACAAGATAGGCCCAGACTCTCCATTATGGAGAATGGAGATTATCCGGTCTCCAATTCTTGCCTTTTGCACAATGTTGATTCCAAGTACCTCCTTATGACTGTCCATACATTTTTTCCACTCTTTGATTTTCATGTCTTCATTGGTTTTAGAAATCCGATATGGACATGTGTGATTCATAGGATGACCTGGCGGTATGTTCAAAACATCAAGGCGACCATTCTGAAACATCAGATGAGGCACACAATCTGTGACATCCCAAGACCGACGCTCCACGCGCTTTCCATGTTTTTCGTTGCTCCCGTTTGTTTTATTTGGTTGTTGCATTGCATCATGTCATCATTCGCATTGCATCATCTTATCATGCCATTAATTTTTTTGCCACCGTTTTAAAACTCAAATAAATTGCATGGATTTTTGGTCCATTTAAAACGAGGGAATTCGCATTGTGATTTCCCTTTATAACATATCCTCCCAATATATTAGGGGGCTATAATAAATATTCCATTAACTTGGAATCACCCATAACATATTTGCATTATTTTTCAACTCTTTTTTTATCCGACTCAACTACCTATCCTTCCTTTTTGACCTTTTAGTAAAATTGAGTTGCAATTTTACTTCTCCATAAATGTTCCAAATCTGCCCATAAATCACATCTGGTGTGTAGGGTCACCCCCTATAATTTCAACCCATTTGGAGTTCATTTGAATGGGATTCGAAATTCAAACTTGTCTGAGTTAAATCCAACAGGTGTGGATTTTACTTCCTCTAAAAATCCTCAGGCTATTTTTGTCAAATTCCTCCTCTGTTCGCGGGCCCTACCGCCAAGCGCCCCTCGGCCCTTGCTCCATCAAGCTCTGTCCTGCCGCACCCCACCATGGGCCACCTGCATCACCTCGGAAACCCCTTCCGGACGCCATGGTCAGGCCTTGTTCAATTTGTCTCCACTGAGAGGCCACACGGCTTCCTATCGAGGCCTTTGGTGAGGCTTTGTTTTGGCTCATACCAAGGCCATCATACCAGGAATGACGAGACTGCATCCGAAACGCCATGTACCCCCATTCGGTTCTTCAAGCCCGGCAAGTACCTGGACGCCCGATACCTAGAACGCCTACCGTCGACCCCGTGGACGTCAAGTACCTCTACGACCCATCTACGACTACGTGATTTCACCAAGTACCCTTCGGATGCGCCAAGTTCGACTACATGGACCACCAAGTTCCTCTACCGATGACTCAAATGGCTACGAAACATGTACCATTACCGTCGACCCGCGAAGACCCCGTGGACGTCAAGTTCCTTGTCGTGACCCCGAACATCTACAAACATGAATGACTAGTTCCTCTTCGACTCGTGAACCACTACTTCCACTATGACTGTCCCGAGAATGTTTACTTCCCCGACACCACATCGAATCAATCCGCTTTGAAAACGAACGCTTCGAAGGTATAACCGCCGAGATGACCTTCCGAGAATGAATGCTTTTGTTGTATGAGATGCTCCTGTTTGCACCATGTCCGAGTGTCGTTGCATGGCCCTCCTCATTTTCCATGCGTCGACCCGTGGGAACCCGGTAACTAGGATCGCCCCACCATCTCTAGCATGTTCCGAAAATCCACACACTTGCTTCTTTTGCACCGATATCTCAATGAGTTGTCGGAACCGGAACGTTGTCGTGGCACCGTTTTCTTTATCGTCGTCGGGGCACCCTTTTTTTCCACCACGGTGACAAATGCTTCATAACATGCTCATGTAACATTTTTATAAAATTGCATAAAACTTGTATATGTCATCCGCATCATGATAACAACATTTAAATGCTTAAAATTGTTGCTTGCATTAAATTGCTAAATGACATATGGGGATTTTCCAGAATTGTTGTTTGTTGTTCCGGCCTTATTTAAACTTGCCTAGATAGATAGTCTTATTATGCTTCACCTCTTGCCATGTTTAAAAACATTTAATATTGTTGGGTAAATAAACAGTAGGGAACTAAATGAATGAATGTGGTGTTTCTTCAATATGCAACTCGTTGCATATTGAGCTCCACTTCATTTGTAGTATTATTTGTTGCACTTTGCCATGCCATGCCTCATTAAACCGGACATGCATCATATGCTTGTTTGTGCATCATGCTATGTTTATGTGATGGTTGTTCACCATGATGTTTGCTTCTTTCCGGTAGCGCTTCTCCTTGATAGTTCCGGTTGTGTTGCTAATGTGAGGATCCGTTCGACTACGTTGGTTCGTCTACTTCATGGATCTAGTCTTCTTCTTAGCGGAATTTCAGGCAAGATGACCGTTACCCTGGATACCACTACTATCTTTGCTTTTGCTAGTTGTCTCGATGCTATCGCTATGTCGCGCTACCTATCACTTGTTTATCAAGCCTCCCAAATTGTCTTGATACCCTCTAACCTTTTTAACCTTCCCAGCAAATCGTTGTTTGGCTATGTTACCGGTTTGCTCAGCCCCTCTTATAGCATTGCTAGTTGCAGGTGCAGTTGCAGGTTGTTCCGTGTTGGGACATGTATATCATGGATATGATGGGATATCACAATATCTCTTATTTAATTAATGCATCTATATACTTGGTAAAGAGTGGAAGGCTCGGCCTTATGCCTGGTGTTTTGTTCCACTCTTGCCGCCCTATTTTCCGGCATACCGGTGTTATGTTCCTTGATTTTGCGTCCCTAACATACTAAGGGTTTATGGGGCCCTCTTGATAGTTCGCTTTGAATAAAACTCTTCCAGCAAGGCCAAACATTGGTTTTAACATTTGCCATCATAATACTTGAACCTAATAATTAATCTGCATAGGGCGTCATGAACCCGAGTTTTTTCTACATAGCAGGGGGGCCAGTGCTGATGGTGTTGGTCCCAAATGGGAGCCTGCGAGGTCACCTCGGGGAAACTCGAGGGCTGGTTTTACTCGTAGCTTGTCCCATTCGGTGTACCCTGAGAACAAGATCGCGCAACTCCTATTAGGCTAGGTCGGTGCATCGGGAGGTCTTGCTGGACTTATTTTACCATTGTCGAAATGTCTTGTGCACCGAGATTCCGAGTTTGATCGTGTGTCCAGTGATGGAGGATTGTCTCCGCGGATCGTGAGCTTGTCATGGGCTAAGTTGGGACACCCCTACAGGGTTTAAACTTTCGAGGGCCGTGCCCTGATACGTCCATTTTGCATCATGCTTTTATATCGATATTTATTGCATTATGGGCTCTTATTACACATTATGTCACAATACTTATGCATATTCTCTCTTATTTTACAAGGTTTACATGAAGAGGGGGAATGTCGGCAGCTGGAATTCTGGGCTGGAAAAGGAGCAAATATTAGAGACCTATTCAGCACATCTCCAAAAGTCCTGAAACTCGATGGGAATTATTTTCAGAATATATAAAAAATATTGGGCAAAAGAAGTACCGGAGGGGGGGACACCCACCGTCCACGAGGGTGCCTCGTGGGCCCCCTGGTGGCCCTCTGATGCCCATCTTTGCTTATATGGAGTCTTTCATAGAGGAAAAAATCATCAGAAAGCTTACGGGACGAAACTCCGCCGCCACGAGGCGGAACCTTGGCGGAACCAATCTAGGGCTCCGGCGGAGCTGTTCTGCCAGGGAAACTTCCCTCTGGGAGGGGGAAATCATCACCATCGTCATCACCAACGATCCTCTCATCGGGAGGGGGGTCAATCTCCATCGACATCTTCACCAGAACCATCTCATCTCAAACCCTAGTTCACCTCTTGTATATAATCTTTGTATCCAAACCTTAGATTGGTACCTGTGGGTTGCTAGTAGTGTTGATTACTCCTTGTAGTTGATGCTAGTTGGTTTATTTAGTGGAAGATCATATGTTCAGATCCCTTATGCATATTAATATCCCTCTGATTATGAACATGAATATGCTTTGTGATTATTTACATTTGTTCCTGAGGACATGGGAGAAGTCTTTCTATAAGTAGTCATGTGAATTTGGTATTTGTTCGACATTTTGATGAGATGTATGTTGTCATCCCTCTAGTAGTGTCATGTGAACGTCGACTACATGACACTTCACCATTGTTTGGGACTAGAGGGAGGCATTGGAAAGTAATAAGTAGATGGTGGGTTGCTAGAGTGACAGAAGCTTAAACCCTAGTTTATGTGTTGCTTCGTAAGGGGCTGATTTGGATCCATATGTTTCATGCTATGGTTAGGTTTACCTTAATACTTCTGTTGTAGTTGCAGATGCTTGCAATAGGGGTTAATCAACAATGGGATGCTTGTCCAAGTAAGGGAAGTACACAAGCACCGGTCCACCAACATATCAAATTATCAAAGTACCGAACGCGGATCATATGAACGTGACGAAAACTAGCTTGACGATAATTCCCATGTGTCCTCGGGAGCGCTTTCCTTTATATAAGAGTTTGTCCAGGCTTGTCCTTTGCTACAAAAAGTATTGGGCCATATTGCTTCACCTTATTTACTTGCATTACTTGTTACTCGTTACAAATTACCTTATCACAAAACTATCTGTTACCGATAATTTCAGTGCTTGCGGAGAATACCTTACTGAAAACTGCTTATCATTTCCTTCTGCTCCTCGTTGGGTTCGACACTATTACTTACCAAAATGGCTATGATAGATCCCCTAAACTGGTGGGTCATCAAGACTCTTTTCTAGCGTCGTTGCCAGGGAGTGAAGCGCCTTTGGTAGGTGGAATTTGGTAAGGAAAAATTTATATAGTGTGCTGAAATTTACTGTCACTTGTTACTATGGAACATAATCCTTTGAGGGGCTTGTTCGGGGTATCTTCACCCCGACTAGTAGAGAAAAGAGTTGCTCCTCAACCTACTGAACCTACTGAAAATGTTTACTTTGAAATTCCTTTGGGTATGATAGAGAAATTGCTAGCTAATCCTTTCATAGGTGATGGAACATTACACCTCAATTTGCACCTAAGCTATGTGGATGAAGTTTGTGGATTATTTAAGCTTGTAGGTATGCCCGAGGATGTTATCAAGAAGAAGGTATTCTCTTTATCTTTGAATGGATATGAATTGACATGGTTGAGGCTATGTGATGATATTGGATCATGGAACTACCAACGATTGAAATTGGAATTTCATCAGAAGTTTTATCCTATGCATCTTGTTCATTGTGATTGTAATTATATATATATATATTTGGCCTCGCGGAGGAGAAAGAATCGCTCAAGCTTGGGGGAGGCTTAAGTCAATGTTATATTCATGCCCCAATCATGAGCTCTCAAAAGAAATGATTATTCAAAAAATTTATGCTCGGCTTTCTCTCAGTAATCGCTCCATGTTTGATACTTCTTGTACTGGATCTTTTATGATGAAGACTATTGAATTCAAATGGGATTTATTGGAAAGAATTAAACGCAACTCTGAAGATTGGGACCTCGACGAAGTTAAGGAGTTGGGTATAACTCCTAGCTTTGATTGTGTTAAATCTTTTATGGATACCGATGCTTTCTATGAATTTAGCACTAAATATGGACTTGACTCTGAGATAGTAGCTTCCTTTTGTGAATCCTTTGCCACTCATGTTGACCTACCTAAGGAGAAGTGGTTTAAATATAATCCTCCCATTGAAGTAAAAGTAGTTGCACCTATTAAAGTTGAAGAAAATACTATCACTTATAATGATCTTGTTGTTCCTACTGCTTATATTGAGAAACCACCTTTCCCTGTTAGAATAAAGGATCATGCTAAAGCTTCAACCGTGGTCAACAAAAGTAATATTAAGACACCCAAACCCCCTGAGCAAATTAAGGTTGAACCTAGTGTTGCTATGGTTAAAGATCTCTTGGCCGATAACATTGATGGGCATGTTATTTACTTCTGCAATGAATCTGCTAGAATTGCTAGACCTGATATTATAAATAAACATAGACATGTTGTAGGCATGCCTGTTATTTTTGTTAAAATAGGAGATCATTGCTATCATGGCTTATGTGATATGGGTGCTAGTGCAAGTGCAATACCTCATTCCTTATACAAAGAAATTATGCATGATATTGCACCTGCTGAGATAGAAGAGATTGATGTTACAATTAAGCATGCCAATAGAGATACTATTTCACCAGTTGGGATTGTTAGAGATGTTGAAGTCTTGTGTGGGAAAGTTAAATATCCTGCTGATTTTCTTGTTCTTGGTTCCCCACAAGATGACTTTTGTCCCATTATATTTGGTAGACCCTTCTTGAATACTGTTAATGCTAAGATAGACTACAATAAGGATATTGTTTCTGTTGGTTTAGGGGATATGTCTCATGAGTTTAATTTTGCTAAATTTTGTAGACAACCCCATGATAAAGAATTACCTAGTAAAGATGAAATTATTGGTCTTGATTCTATTGTCGTGCCTCCTAGTGATCCTTTAGAACAATATTTGCTAGATCATGGAAATGATATGTTTATGAATGAAAGAAGGGAAATAGATGAAGTATTCTTTAAACAGGGACCTATTTTAAAACACAATTTGCCTGTTGAAATCCTAGGGGATCCCCCTCCACCTAAGGGTGATCCTGTGTTTGAGCTTAAACCTTTACCTGATACTCTTAAATATGCTTATCTTGATGAGAAAGAGATATATCCTGTTATTATTAGTGCTAACCTTTCAGAGCATGAAGAAAAGAAATTATTGAAAACTCTGAAGAAGCACCATGCTGCTATTGGATATACTCTTGATGATCTTAAGGGCATTAGACCCACTCTATGCCAGCACAAAATAAAGCTGGAGAAAGATGCTAAACCAGTTGTCGATCACCAACGACGGTTAAATCCTAAGATGAAATAAGTGGTAAGAAAAGAAATACTAAAACTTCTGGAGGCAGGTATAATTTATCTCGTTGCTGATAGTCAGTGGGTAAGTCCTTTCCATTGTGTCCCTAAGAAGGGAGGTATTACTATTGTTCCTAATGATAAAGATGAATTGATCCACAAAGAATTGTTGCAGGTTATAGAATGGTAATTGAGTTCCACAAATTAAATAAAGCTACTAAAAAGGATCATTACCCTTTACCTTTTATTGATCAAATGCTAGAAAGATTATCCAAGCATACGCATTTTTGCTTTCTAGATGGTTATTCTGGTTTCTCTCAAATACCTGTGTCAAAAGAGGATCAAGAAAAGACAACTTTTACTTGCTCTTTCGGCACCTTTGCTTAGAGACGTATGCCTTTTGGTTTATGTAATGCACCTGCTACCTTTCAAAGATGTATGACTGCTATATTCTCTAACTTTTGTGAAAAGATTGTTGAGGTATTCATGGATGATTTCTCTGTTTATGAGACTTCTTTTGATGATTGCTTAAGCAATCTCGATCGAGTTTTGCAGAGATGTGAAGAAACTAATCTTGTCTTGAACTGGGAGAAGTGCCACTTTATGGTTAATGAAGGTATTGTCTTGGGGCATAAAATTTCTGAAAGAGGTATTGAAGTTGATAAAGCTAAGGTTGATGCAATTGAAAAGATGTCGTGTCCCAAGGACATTAAAGGTATAAGAAGTTTCCTTGGTAATGCCGGTTTTTATAGGAGGTTCATTAAGGACTTTCCTAAAATTTCTCGGCCTCTGACTAATCTCTTACAAAAACATATTCCTTTTGTCTTTGATGATGATTGTGTAGAAGCATTTGAAATACTTAAGAAAGCTTTGATTTCTGCACCTATTGTTCAACCTCCTAATTGGAATTTACACTTTGAAATTATGTGTGATGCTAGTGATTATGCTATAGGGGCTGTTCTAGGACAAAGAGTTGATAAGAAATTAACTGTTATTCAATATGCTAGTAAGACTCTAGAGAGTGCTCAAAGAAATTATGCTACTACTGAAAAAACATTAGCAGTTGTATTTGCTTGTGATAAGTTCAGACCTTATATTGTTCATTCTAAAGTAACTGTTCACACTGATCATGCTGCTATTAAATATCTTATGGAAAAGAAAGATGCTAAACCTAGACTTATTAGATGGGTTCTCTTGCTACAAGAATTTGATTTGCATATTATTGATAGAAGGGGAGCTGAGAACCCCGTTGCAGATAACTTATCTAGGTTAGAGAATGTTCTTGATGACCCACTACCTATTGATGATAGCTTTCCTGATGAACAATTAGCTGTCCTAAATGCTTCTCGTACTCCTCCATGGTATGCTGATTATGCTAATTATATTGTTGCTAAATTTATACCACCTAGTTTCTCATACCAGCAAAAGAAAAAGTTCTTCTATGATTTAATACATTACTTCTGGGATGACCTACATTTTTATAAAGAAGGAGTAGATGGTGTTACTAGACGTTGTGTACCTGAGCATGAATAGTAACAGATCCTACGCAAGTGCCACTCCGAGGCTTATGGAGGACACCATGCTGGAGATAGAACTGCGCATAAGGTATTGCAATCCGGTTTTTATTGGCATACTCTCTTCAAAGATGCCCGTAAGTTTGTCTTGTCTTGTGATGAATGTCAACGAATTGGTAATATCAGTAGATGTCAAGAAATGCCTATGAACTATTCACTTGTTATTGAACAATTTGATGTTTGGGGTTTGATTATGTGGGACCTTTTCCTTTCTCTAATGGGTATACGCATATTTTAGTTGCTGTTGATTACGTTACTAAGTTGGTAGAAGCTATTACAACTAGTAGTGCTGATCATAACACCTCTATTAAGATGCTTAAAGAAGTCATTTTTCCGAGGTTTGGAGTCCCTAGATACATAATGACTGATGGTGGTTCACATTTTATTCATGGTGCTTTTCGTAAAATGCTTGCTAAGTATGATGTTAATCATAGAATTGCATCTCCATATCATCCAGAGTCTAGTGGTCAAGTAGAACTCAGCAATAGAGAGCTTAAATTAATTTACAAAAGACTATTAATAGATCTAGAAAGAATTGGTCCAAGAAACTTGATGATGCATTATGGGATTATAGAGCTGCATATAAAAATCCTATGGGTATGTCTCCATATAAAATGGTTTATGGTAAAGCATGTCACTTACCTCTTGAACTAGAACATAAGGCATATTGGGCTATTAAAGAGCTCAACTATGACTTTAAACTTGCCGGTGAGAAGAGGCTTTTTGACATTAGCTCACTTGATGAATGGAGAACCCAGGCCTACGAGAATGCCAAACTATTTAAAGAAAAAGTTAAAAGATGGCATGATAAAAGGATACGAAAACGTGAGTTTAATGTAGGTGATTATGTATTGTTATACAACTCTCGTTTAAGATTTTTTGCAGGCAAACTCCTCTCTAAATGGGAAGGTCCTTATGTCATCGCGGAGGTCTACCGTTCCCGTGCCATAAAAATCAACAACTTCGAAGGCACAAATCCGAGGGTGGTGAACGGCCAAAGAATCAAACATTATATCTCAGGTAATCCTATAAATGTTGAATAATGTTATTGAAACCATAACCCCGGAGGAATACATAAGGGACACTTTCCAGAATGTTCCAGACTCCAAAAAGGAATAGGTATGTGGCACGGTAAGTAAACCGACTCCAAAACAGTTCTAATGGCAATTTTTCTCCGTTTTTGAATATTTAAGAAAATAGGAAAATAAGAAGTAGTCCGGGAAGGACACGAGGCGTCCACTAGGGTGGAGGGCACGCCCTACCCCCTGGGCGCACCCCCCTGCCTCGTGGACACCCCGTGTGCTCTCCGGACTCCGTTTTCTTGCACGATACTTCTTTTGGTCGGTAAAAATTCACTATATAATCTCCCGAAGGTTTTGACCACCGTATCATGCAAATATATCTTGTTTTTGTTTCGAGCTGTTTTCTGCCAGGGTTGTCAAGGACAAGCATCATGTCGTCTCCCTCCTCCTCCAACAATGAGGGCAACGATGCTTGGCTAATGAAGATAGAGCTGAAGAGAGAAGAGCCCGGAGAGATCAATAAGGATTATGGGATCAAGAAGGACATGGGGGATCAAGTTCCGACAGTAGCAGAAGAAGACATCCTTCAACCTCACCACAATCTCTTTACCCCCAATGGAGATTGAGGCTTTCAAGATGATTGAGTTGGTTCGTATTCAAAACAAGTATCTCACAAGTGAAAATATTTTGTTGAAGGAGCATATCATCACACTCAAGGGCATTATCCGCAAATTGGAGGATCTCCTACGCTTGATGTGCGACTATCCATCATCACCAACACCTTCTTCACCAACAAAGAAGAATTGAGTATCGCGTATGGGCACTCCCCTTGGCAACTGCCAAGCTTGGGGGAGTGCCCCGATATCGTATCACCATCACACTTTTATCTTTACCGTTTTTTCTTAGTTCGATCCTTTTGATAATATCTTGATCTAGTAGAATAAAGTTTTAGTATGATCTAGTTGTGAGTTTTGCTTTATGATCCTTCCATGTAATCGAGTCCGTGAGCTATATATAATAAAGATTAGTGTTGAGTCGAAGGCTTGATTTTTTTGCTATGATCTTGAGGGAATAGAATTAAATAAAAAGAAATAAAGGGATCATGTGGATCTTATGGAGAGTAACGGGCTCACATATAAAGAGTATGATGAATAAAAGTTGTTGAGAGTTGACAAACATAGTTTTGGTCATCGTTGCAATTAATAGGAAGTAATAAAGAAAGAGAGGTTTTCACATATAAATATACTATCTTGGACATCTTTTATAATTGTGAGAACTCATTAAAATATGACTTGCTAAAGAGTTGACGTTGTACAAGGAATACAACGTAATGGGTTGTGTTTTCTTACATATGAGATAAATTATGTTGTCATGGATCATCCAACATGTTGAGCTTGTCTTTCCCTCTCTTGCTAGCCAATTTCTTTGCACCAAGTAGAGATACTACTTGTGCTTCCAAATATCCCTAAAACCAGTCTTGCCATGAGAGTCCACCATATCTACCTATGGATTGAGTAAGATCCTTCAAGTAAGTTGTCATCGTTGCAAGCAATAAGAATTGCTCCCTAAATATGTATGACTTATTAGTGTGGAGAAAATAAGCTTTATACGATCTTGTGATGTGTAAGAAATAAAAGCGACAGACTGCATAGTAAAGGTCCATATCACAAGTGGCAATATAAAGTGACGTTCTTTTGCATTAAGATTTCATGCATCCAACCATAAAAGCACATGACAACCTCTGCTTCCCTCTGCGAAGGGCCTATCTTTTATTCTTGTCTATTACTTCATATAAGAGTCACGGTGATCTTCACCTTTCCTTTTTACATTTTTATCCTTTGGCAAGCACATGTGTTGGAAAGATCCTGATATATATGGCTAATTGGATGTGGGTTTGCATGAACTATTATTGTTGACATTACCCTTGAGGTAAAAAGGCAAAACTATAAGCCCCTATCTTTCTCTATGTCCGATTAAAACTTCATAACCATAAATATCACGTGAGTGTTAGCAATTGTGAAAGACTAAATGATGGTTGAGTATGTGGACGTGCTGAGAAGCTCTTATATTGACTCTTTCCTATGTTATGATAAATTGCAATTGCTTCAATGACCGAGATTATAGTTTGTTAGTTTTCAATAAAGTTTCTGATTCATACTTTAGTATGTGAATAAATTGTTATTTTAGCATTAGAGATCGTATGAATATATATATATGTGTGTGTGTGTGTGACGTTGTTGCGAGAATGTTTGCAATATTTCAATGAGATTCTGATTATATGGAACATGAATTCTTGAAACAATAGTTTCTGAAAGTATATAAGAATTAAATGTAAATAGCATAATAAAATGGAATTTTACATGCATGCATGTTGTAGTGGATTTTTAATATGCATAGTTGCATGTTGAGGTGCGCCTTTTCTTATGTCTGTTGAATGATGAGGTGGCATGCTTGCATGTTGAGAGAAATATCTTAGTGGGGGGTAGCTATTTAGATATAGAAGATGATCATGATGCCCTCATGTTCGTATTTTATTTTATCGACACCTCTATCTCTAAACATGTGGACATATTTTTCGATTTCGGCTTTCGCTTGAGGACAAGCGAGGTCTAAGCTTGGGGGAGATGATACGTCCATTTTGCATTATGCTTTTATATCGATATTTATTGCATTATGGGCTGTTATTACACATTATGTCACAATACTTATTCCTATTCTCTCTTATTTTACAAGGTTTACATGAAGAGGGGGAATGCCGGCAGCTAGAATTCTGGGCTCGAAAGGAGCAAATATTAGAGACCTATTCTGCACATCTCCAAAAGTCCTGAAACTCCACGGGAATTATTTTTAGAATATATTAAAAAAATTGGGCGAAAGACGTACAAGAGGGGGGCCACCCACCGTCCACGAGGGTGGGGGCGCGCCCTACCCCCCTGGGCGTGCCCCCTTGCCTCGTGGGCCCCCTGGTGACCCTCCGATGCCCATCTTTGGCTATATGGAGTCTTTCGTCGAGGAAAAAATCATAAGCAAGCTTACGGGACACAACTCGGCCGCCACAAGGCGGAACCTTGGCGGGACCAATCTAGGGCTCTGGCGGAGCTGTTCTACCGGGGAAACTTCCCTCCGGGAGGGGGAAATCATCACCATCGTCATCACCAATGATCCTCTCATCGGGAGGGGGTCAATCTCCATCAACATCTTCACCAGCACCATCTCATCTCAAACCCAAGTTCATCTCTTGTATCCAATCTTTGTATCCAAACCTCAATTGGTACCTGTGGGTTGCTAGTAGTGTTGATTACTCCTTGTAGTTGATGCTAGTTGGTTTATTTGGTGGAAGATCATATGTTCAGATCCATTATGCATATTAATACCCCTATGATTATGAACATGAATATGCTTTGTGAGTAGTTATGTTTGTTCCTGAGGACATGGGAGAAGTCTTGCTATAAGTAGTCATGTGAATTTGGTATTCGTTCGATATTTTGATGAGATGTATGTTGTAATCCCTCTAGTGGTGTCATGTGAAGGTCGACTACATGACACTTCACCATTGTTTGGACCTAGAGGGAGGCATCGGGAAGTAATAAGTAGATGATGGGTTGCTAGAGTGACAGAAGCTTAAACCCTAGTTTATGTGTTGCTTCGTGAGGGGCTGATTTGGATCCATATGTTTCATGCTATGGTTAGGTTTACCTTAATACTTCTATTGTAGTTGCAGATGCTTGCAATAGGGGTTAATCATAAGTGGGGTGCTTGTCCAAGTAAGGGCACTACCCAAGCACCGGTCCACCCACATATCAAATTATCAAAGTACCGAATGCGAATCATATGAACGTGACGAAAACTAGCTTGATGATAATTCCCATGTGTCCTCGGGAGCGCTTTCCTTTATACAAGAGTTTGTCCAGGCTTGTCCTTTGCTACAAAAAGGATTGGTCCATATTGCTGCACCTTATTTACTTGCATTACTTGTTACTCGTTACAAATTACCTTATCACAAAACTATCTGTTACCGATAATTTCAGTGCTTGCAGAGAATACCTTACTAAAAACTGCTTATCATTTCCTTCTGCTCCTCGTTGGGTTCGAGACTCTTAGTTATCGAAAATTCTACGATAGATCCCCTACACTTGTGGGTCATCAAGCCCCCGGTTATGTGGCAGATGGGAATTTGTTAATATCCGGTTGTAGAGGACTTGAAGTAAACTCAATTAAAATACACCAACCACGTGCGTAACCACGCCTGTCTCTTTTCGGGGAAGTTTGAGAGGAGAGCACGGTTGGGCTATGTTGGAACGTAAGTAGTTCAGGATCACTTCTTGATCATTACTAGCTTGTGACCGTTGCGTAGTTTCTCATCTTACTCTTGTACTCGTAAGTTAGCCACCATACTTTGCTTAGTCGCTGCTGCAACCTCGCCACTTATCCTTTCCATACACATTAAGCTTTGCTAGTCTTAATACCCATTGTAATGGGATTGCCGAGTCCTCGTGGCTCACAGATTACTACAGCAACAGTTGCAGGTACAGGTAATGCGATGGTCTGACGCGAGTGCGATGCTTGCTTGTTTTGGAGTTCTTCTTCTTCGATCAAGGGATAGGTTCCGGGTCGGGGAACCTGGGATTAGAAGGGTGGATGTCGTTCTTATTTTTCGTTTGATTTCATCCGTAGTCGGATCCTGCTCTTCTGTATGATGGTTGCTATGTATTAATGTATTGTTGTATGAATGTTGTTACTTGTGGTGAGTGTAAGCCTTTATCTTGTATTCTCATCTATTCAGTACATGATATGTTGTAATGATATCCACCTTGCTATGCGCTCGAAATGCGGTTGTGCCCCAATCATGAATTCATCACGTGATTGGGATAGAATCACATCTTGGGTGCTACAAGTTGGTATTAGAGCCTTATTGACCTTAGGAGCCCCCTTGATTAATCGAACCGCTGCCGTTGTTGAGTCTAGAAGAAAACTATTTTGAGTCTTAGTTATATCAGAGAGTCGGAATTCCTTCTACTCCTCAGCCCCTTCATCGCTCCGGTGAGGACTCCTGATGTAGATGTTTTGTCTTCACTCTTCTCTTTTTCACTCAATTTATTTAGGATCACGCGGGTATTGTTGGATCGTTGCGATATCATTGTGACAGGAATTCTGTCTTGGTGCCTCCTGACATTTAGGGGTTGTGGCAGTGTCCCGGGGAGTTGAGCTCCAAGGTATTTTTGTCACAGTGCTTATCGTTTCAGTTCCGGAATACCAGAGGTCGCCGACATCGAAAACGCTTCTATACTCCTTGTAGTGAGAGTAGTTTGATGACACCCAGTACTGGGGACAGCGATCAGATGTATTGCAACATCTAGTATATCAGATGTTTTCAAAGGTCTGAGGTACATGATTTCCGGAGGTTTTTTGGTTATGTGTCGACGGATGGATACGGTTGGAGCGTAGGGCTTTATAGTTGTGTGATATATTTGTGCCTCCCTGTATCCCCAACACCTGATTGCATAACTAGAAAGTTTCCGGAGTTAATAGGTGGGAATTCAAGTAGTTACCTAGGATATCTTTCCGACAGATGCATGATATGAGATTGGGGTTCGACGTCTAGTGGTCCGGCTGTCCACGGTTGGTTTTACAGTGGTCTCGTTGTGTCTTAAAGAGTCCTTGGATATGCTGACTCGGGGACGCTTCGTATGTCATGTGCACTGCCCTATACATGATGGTGTTATATGATCGAGCCCGTGCAGGACCCACCATGAAAACTTCGGAAGAAATCTCTATCATATGTTTGTTTCCGGCTTATTCTGCGAGCCAAATCCTTGTTTTGTTTTTGTTGTGGTATTTGAGTTGCTTCGATGTCAAGTGTTGATTCCATACCTTATTCTAAGAGGTGTTCTCATGTTTCTATGGGAGTTCTAATCCTTCTTGTTTATCGAGATTGTCATGACAATTCTTTTCCAACCGGTTCGCTTCTCATCAAGTTGATCCTATCATTTTCCCCATTCGCAAGATCACCTCTCAGTTTTCCCAATGTTGTTCGTTTCATCCGTCCCCAAGTTGCCTTTGTTTTCCCGCCCTCCCACCCTTTTCTTCAAGGACTCAGATTTCTTACTCAAGTATCCTTTTTATTGATGGGAAGTCTCTCCATTCTTTTCCGTCAATGTTCTTATTCGGTGATTCTCAGGAAGATACTAAGGAAGCTTCAAGTTTATCATTCTTCATCCTTGGATTCTTTTCCGGTGGATTAAATTCAAGTTGTAGCTATTGATCATATCCCTTTCCTCGTTTCAAATGCTTTCTCGTGTTGGAAGTTCTTATCCAAGCATCTCTTGATCATTAACATTGCGATACTTGTATCCAGAGTGCTGAAGATATCTCAGAAGATTCATGTTTCCATTCTAAATCCGTTCAAGCTGTTTGGAGATTATTATCTCATTCAAGTCATTTAATTCAACCGGTGCAATCTCTCTTCAAAATCATTTCAACGACTTGAGTGGGCCCTAACCCATAGGTCTTTTCCCAGGATCTTACCTGACTCTTCTAATTTATCCGGAGTGATTCCCAAATTCTTTTCAAAAGTGTGACGTAAGAATGAATTGTCATCAGTCATATGTCTTTCTCCAAGATCTTTCACATTCTTTTCATTGTTGGTTCAACCTTTTTTATTCTTCATTCCGGAGTGCCTCAATAACTCATGGTTGTGGTTCTCGTCGTCATTCTTGGATTTTGAAGACCGAAGAAATGTTCCTCTTAAATCCTTACCCGTTCTTCCAAATATTCATGGTTCTAGCTTTATGCCATCCTCTCATAATTGTTTTTGATTGTGAGAATTCTTTTCACCCATTCGGAGCAATTCAGGAGTCTTTTCAGTTTGATTCTCCAGAGCCCATCATCTCAGAATTATTCATTCTCAGCTTTCAGCTCTCGTTCTCCAAATCTTACCGGTGCATTGCTCGAGTATTCTCTAGTCAGCTTGTGATCTCTTCATTCTCTTGTATCTAAATTTTCCCCAAGAATCTTTGTTCGTTTTCTAATTCTTCCCGGTGATTTGTCCCTTTGCTACGTTCATTTTCAATTCATCTGGTGGTTCGTTGAAGACCTTCCTCAAGTTTGCGCTATATCTCTCCTTAATCCTTCTCAACTAGAATAAGTAGTATGCCAAATCCGTTTCTTGTCATCAGTTTAAGTTGATGAAGGATAAACATACAGTAAATCTTATTCTTGTTTCCTTTAGGTGATTCAATTCTTTTCTTCCGGAGTTCGTTCATGATATCAATTTGTCGGTGCGAAGTTGTTCATCTTTTGTTTCGAGAGTTCCAAGCTCTCTCAATTATCTCATCCAAAAGCGCCATCTAAATCATTGCAAGGCTTCGTCTTGTTCTTTTCAAATTTCCTTCCATTGGATCATTCTTTCTTACCGGAGTTCTTCATGGAGGCTCTACATGGTGGTTCATCAAGGATTTAATTCATTCTCGGAGTTTTCTTCAAGATTCTTGTTGGAGGAGTTCAAGCATTCTTCATCTTGCATCCCGAAGTGCAGTTCTTTCCACCTTATCTTTTGAGGTGGTGTTATGTCATTCTTGACAATTTCCCTTCGTGTTTCAAGGTCCAGAAGTTGTTAAGAATGAGATATTTAAACCCATCATTTTCTATTCGTTCACGAGATACTTTGCAACCCATCAATCTCTTCATTGGAGTTATCTTGGGTTATATTTCACCTAAAGCCTTCCCTAAGGAATGTTGCTATTATGGTGTTTATTAATGATCCAAGTTTCCTCCTATTCTCGCAGTGAAAGACGTTTTTCCATCTCTTCGTTCCTCTCAGCTAATCAATCTTTTGGTAGTGGCTGGTTGTCACCTCATAATTTTGAGATGTCTCCATAAGCCCACGAGGATCATATCCTCTCGTATTGATCTTCCAACAACTCCGTTCAATCCTTCTTTTTAAGGATGCTCTCTTAAATTCATTTTAGGTAGAACATGTTGTTTTCTTCTCCATTCTTTTGATTCCATTCTTACATTTGTTCCGGAGGCATTGTGATGTTGCTCTCTTCGACCCATCATCTCATTTTGTAAATATCATGTTCTTTTCTTTGCTTATCTGTTTAGCCGGAGTGTTGTCTTTTCATTCGAGTTCTTTCCATCTTATCAAGTCTTGCATCTCTTTTGAACCGGAGTGTTGTTCGAATTTGTTCTTCCTTGTTCCTTGTCTATCTCGTTTCAACCAGAGTGGTTTCAGTTCCTTCTTGTCCATTGTGCTCGTCATTCGTAGCTTCCCAACCTCCAAGGTTCACATGGTGTTCCTTATTTCTCTTTTCTACCTGAGTGCTCTCAATTTAGTTCAACTCTGTTGTGTTCTTTCTTTCAAGTTTTCAGTCTCTCAAGGTTCATTGGTTTCACTCGTTTATCAACGAAGCAACTTTGTTTTACCTATTCCGTTTCTCCCCGGTGCCATCCTTAGATCTCGGGTCGAGATCTCTTGTAAGTGGAGGACAGTTGTGACGCCCCAAGACCGACGCTCCAGACGCCTTCCATGTTTTTCGTTGTCCCCGTTTGTTTTATTTCGTTGTTGCATTGCATCATGTCATCATTCGCATTGCATCATGTCATCATGACATTAATTTTTTTGTAACCGTTTTAAAACTCAAATAAATTGCATGGATTTTCGGTCCATTTAAAACGAGGGAATTCACATGGTGATTTCCCTTTATAACATATCCTCAATATATTAGGGGGCTATAATAAATATTCCATTAACTTGGAATCACCCATAACACATTTGCATTATTCTTCAACTCTTTTTTTATTCGACTCAACTTCCTATCCTTCCTTTTCGACCTTTTAGTAAAATTGAGTTGCAATTTTACTTCTCCATAAATGTTCCAAATCTTCCCATAAATCACATCTGGTGTGTAGGGTCACCCCTTGTAATTTTAACCCATTTGGAGTTCATTTGAATGGGTTTCGAAATTCAAACTTGCCTGAGTTAAATCCAACAGGTGTGGATTTTACTTCCTCTAAAAAATCCTCAGGCTAGTTTTGTCAAATTCCTCTCATTTTTGTGAGTCCAGGAAAACAATCCCCATGCCCAAGTTCTTTCCTAACCCTCTTTCTTTTATTCTCTCTATTTCTTTTTCTGCTAAAGAATAAAAGAGAAGGGAATAGAAGAGAGAGAAAGCCAGCCCAACTGGGCCTCCCAACCTCCCGCGCCGGCCCAACTTGGCCACCTGCACCTAAGGCCTAGCCGTTTGCCTCCTAGGCCCATCCTCCCTCTCCTCTTAACCCTAGGTACATCTCCCCTCGACCCGATCCCCATCTCCCCTCGACCCGATCCCCTCTTCCTCGATTCGCCGTCAGAGAGAGAGAGAGTGAGAGTGAGAGAGAGGGAGGGAGGGAGAGAGAGCATCTCGAGCGCCATGGCCTCCCTGATGTGAACCGCCGCCTGACCCCACCAGACTCCGGTCGCCGGAGACCACCTGTGACCACGCCTTCCCCTGGTTTCTTCCTCCCCCACGCCGTGCCTGATCCCCATGGCCACGCCTCCCTGTCGCCGCTGCTTAATCACGGCCTTGCCTCTCCTCCCGTGCTCGACGCCGCGGGCGCACCAAGGGCGCCTCCCTTGACCGTCGTTGCCCAATGATGCTTCGTCCGCTGACCCCGGCTTCTAGCCATCCCGCTTTGCCTCTACCTCCGGTGGCCGTGGTGCCTTCTTCCTCTCCTCTGCTTGTGTTCCTTCCTCGCGCACGAACGGGCAGGCGCGCTGCCCTCCTGCCTGCACCGCGCCATGGCCATCCTGAGGCCATCGCCGCGCAACACCTCGTCGACCTCCTCCATTCGCGGGCCCTGCCGCCAAGCGCCCCTCGGCCCTTGCTCCGTCGAGCTCTGTCCTGCTGCACCCCGCCATGGGCCACCGGCACCACCTCGGGAACCCCTGCCCGACGCCATGGCCGGGCCTAGTTCAATTTGTCTCCACTGACAAGCCACACGGCTTCCTGTCGAGGCCTTTGGTGAGGCTTTGTTTTGGATCGTACCAAGGCCATCGTAACAGGAATGACGAGACTGCATCCGAAACGCCATGTACCCCCATTCGATTCTTCAAGCCAGCAAGTACCTGGACGCCCGTGGACGTCAAATACCTCTACGACCCGTGTACGACTAACCACTACGTGATTTCACCAAGTACCCTTTAGATGCGCCAAGTTCGACTACATGGACCATCAAGTTCCTCTACCGATGACTTGAACGACTACGAAAAGTGTACCACTACCGTCGACCCGGGAAGACCCTATGAACGTCAAGTACCTTGTCGTGACCCCGAACATCTACGGACATGAACGAGTAGTTCCTCTTCAACTCGTGAACCACTACTTTCACTACGACTGTCCTGAGAACATCTACTTCCCCTACACCGTATCGAACTCGATCCGCTTTGAAAACGCACACTTCTAAGGTATAACCGCCGAGACGACCTTCCGAGAACGAATGCTTTTGTTGTATGAGATGCTTGTGTTTGCATCGTGTCCGAGTGTCATTGCATGGTCCTCCTCGTTTTTCGTGCATCGACCCGTGGGAACCCGGTAACCGGGATCACCCCACCATCTCTAGCATGTTCCGCACATCCACACACTTGCTTCTTTTGCACCGATATCTCAATGAGTTGTCGGAACCGGAACGTTGTCGTGGCACCGTTTTTGTTATCGTCGCCGGGGCACCCTTTTTTTCCACCACGGTGACAAACGCTTCATAACAGGCTCATGTAACATTTTCATAAAATTGCATAAAACTTGTATATGTCATCTGCATCATGATAACAACATTTAAATGCTTAAAATTGTTGCTTGCATTAAATTGCTAAATGATATATGGGGATTTTCGGGAATTGTTGTTTGTTGTTCCGGCCTCATTTAAACTTATCTAGATAGATAGTCTCATTATGCTTCACCTCTTGCCATGTTTAACAACATTTAATATTGTTGGGTACATAAACAGGAGGGAACTAAATTAATGAATATGGTCTTTCGTCAATATGCAACTCGTTGCATATTAAGGTCCACTTAATTTGTAGTATTGTTTGTTGCACTTTGCCATGCCATGCCTCATTAAACCGAACATGCATCATATGCTTGTTTGTGCATCATGCGATGTTTATGTGATGGTTGTTCACCATGGTGTTTGCTTCTTTCCGGTTGCGCTTCTCCATGATAGTTCCGGTTGTGTTGCTATTGTGAGGATCCGTTTGACTATGTTGCTTCGTCTACTTCATGGATCCGGTCTTCTTCTTATCGGGATTTCAGGCAAGATGACCGTTACCCTGGATACCACTTCTATCTTTGCTTTTGCTAGTTGTTTCGATGCTATCTCTATGTCGCGCTACCTATCAATTGTTTATCAAGCCTCCCAAATTGCCATGATAGCCTCTAACCTTTTTCACCTTCCCAACAAACCGTTGTTTGGCTATGTTACCGCTTTGCTCAGCCCCTCTTATAGCATTGCTAGTTGCAGGTGAAGTTGCAAGTTGTTCCATGTTGGGACATGGATATCATGGATATGATGGGATATCACAATATCTCTTATTTAATTAATGCATCTATATACTTGGTAAAGGGTGGAAGGCTCGGCCCTATGCCTGGTGTTTTGTTCCACTCTTGCTGCCCTAGTTTCCGTCATACCTGTGTTATGTTCCTTGATTTTGCATCCCTAACATGGTGAGGGTTTACGGGCCCCTCTTGACAGTTCGCTTTGAATAAAACTCTTCCAGCAAGGCCCAACATTGGTTTTAACATTTGCCATCATAATACTTGAACCTAATAATTAATCTGCATAGGGCGTCATGAACCCGAGTTTTTTCTACATAGCAGGGGGGCAGTGCTGATGGTGTTGGTCCCCAACGGGCAGCCTACGGGGCCACCTCGGGGAAACTCGAGGGTTGAGTTTACTCGTAGCCTGTCCCATCCAGTGTACCCTGAGAACAAGATCGCACAACTCCTATCAGGCTAGGTCGGTGTATCGGGAGGTCTTGCTGGACTTGTTTTACCATTGTCAAAATGTCTTGTGCACCGAGATTCCGAGTTTGATCGGGTGTCCCGCGATGGAGGATTGTCTCCGTGGATCGTGAGCTTCTCATGGGCTAAGTTGGGACACCCCTGTAGGGTTTAAACTTTCAAGAGCCGTGGCCGCGGTTATGTGGCAGATGTGAATTTGTTAATATCCGGTTGTAGAGGACTTGAAGTAAACTCAATTAAAATACACCAACAGCGTGCGTAACCGTGACTGTCTCTTTTTGGGGAAGTTCGAGAGGAGAACACGGTTGGGTTATGTTTGAACATAAGTAGTTCATGATCACTTCTTGATCATTACTAGCTTGCGACCGTTGCGTAGTTTCTCATCTTACTCTTGTACTTGTAAGTTAGCCATCATACTTTGCTTAGTCGCTGCTGCAACCTCACCACTTATCCTTTCTATACCCATTAAGCTTTGCTAGTCTTGATACCCATGGTAATGGGATTGCTGAATCCTCATGGCTCACAGATTACTACTACAACAGTTGCAGGTACAGGTAATGCAATGGTCTGACGTGAGTGCGATGCTTGCTTGTTTTGGAGTTCTTCTTCTTCTTTGATCAAGGGATAGGTTCCGGGTCGGGGAACCTGGGATTAGTAGGGTGGATGTCGTTCTTCTTTTTCATTTGATTTCATTCGTAGTCGAATCCTGCTCTTCTGTATGATGGTTGCTATGTATTGATGTATTGTTGTATGAATGTTGTAACTTGTGGCGAGTGTAAGCTTTTATCTTGTATTCTCATCTATTCAGTACATGGTATGTTGTAATGATATCCACCTTGCTATGCGCTCGAAATGCGGTTGTGCCCCAATCATGAATTCATCACGTGATTGGGATAGAATCGCATCTTGGGCGCTACACAATCCTTCAGGATTTTCTTTTGAAAAACATAGTAATAACTTCGTAGTTAGCAATGTAGGTGAGTTTTAGAAGAATTTATGCAAAACATGCATGGATGTCGTAATAGTACAAAATCTTACCATGACATCTCCATGGATGTTACCGTAGTTCAACACATGCACTAGTGGCACGTATTGACCATAATGTGGAGGAGTTTGATAATAGATATTGTAATTCTCGAGATCAGTACAAAATGTTATGAGATGATTTTTCTCCTGATAGGTTAATTCTAAGCCATCGGTGTAGTAGGTTCTGTCTACCATCTTCCGCACATTGTTTGAAGAATGAAAATAAGCTGTCAACTATTTTAAAATAAACAATATAAATTAGTTAATAACTATGTTAGAGAAACTCACATAGCGGTAGAATTGGAAGCGTGTCAACAAGGACTCAAATGTCCATATTGTCTTGGTCGATGTCAGGATCACCAAGATCCATGGTGACCAGCATACCCTCATAAAAACCATACATCTTGCAAAGTGCTTCCCAATTTGTGCAACCAAAATGGGTTACACTCTCAGAATTGTATATATTTACTTCAAAATCCATACCATGATGGGTCCTTAGGTGAAGTTTCTTTGTTTCAAAATTTTAATGGTCTTCAAAATCCATCCTCTCCAAGACATAGCATCTTGCATGGAATGGGATAAGCTACTCAAATTGTAAAAGATGAAAATTACATGTTGAAATAGTTGAAGTCATGCTCAATTATGAAAAAAAAACACTTGTCGTCGTTGCATACCGTTTCAACATCAAAGGTCTCCTGGAGCTTAATGCTGAAGCGCCGACCTTCGTCCAGGTGAGGCCTGTCGCACAGACCCCGGTCGTCGTTGCACCAGTCGCACTCCCCCGGGAGACTTTTGTCGTCCGATAATGACATTTCCTAGGTTCATAATTCAAAGATTAAACTTATACAATTAAATATATGTACTACAAAAACTAAATTAGATCATTATTATTCATCATGGGTTGACTATGGGTCTGCCGAGTCTTTTTCTTGAAAACTCTCAGCTCGCGTGGTGTATACATTCGACCGTTGGTGATGATCGCTCCTCCTTTCGTCCCCGAGTGCATTACACCAAAATGTCTAGCACTCGGGAACGAAGGAGAAGCGACCCCCACGACAACAGTCGGGATTTTTCATCCTCTCATATGTGATGGAGACTCTCACTCACTGATTCCACTCTGACATTTGCGACCGTCTGTGATGGTCGTTACTCCTCCTTCCCCTAGGGCATAACAAAGGTCTAGCACCCGGAGAACAAGGAGAAACGATCCCCACGACAATAATCAGGATTCTTCGTCCTCTCTCATATATGGTGGATACACCCCCTCATTGATTTTTCGACCGTCGGTGATGGAGCCTCGACAGACTCAAAGTCAACTCAAAATGTCGTTTAATTATTTATTAGAAAATCCAGGCCACTCAATATTTCCTACATATTCTAGCACAAGTCATGCCAGAATTCATGGAAAAATCCGGCATGACCTTTGCTAAAAAAGGACATATCGAGCGCCTGAAATTTGCCGGAACATAAATTAATCAACACTCCGTCAAAACATAGGCCACTCGGAGGTGTAACCTGCAAACATGGCTGGTGTGACACCCCTGATTTGACCGTACACTAATCATACACGCAAACGTGTACGATCAAGATCAAGGACTCACAGGAAGATATCACAACACAACTCTACAAATAAAATAAGTCATACAAGCATCATATTACAAGCCAGGGGCCTCGAGGGCTCGAATACAAGAGCTCGATCATAGACGAGTTAGCGGAAGCAACAATATCTGAGTACAGACATAAGTTAAACAAGTTTGCCTTAAGAAGGCTAGCACAAACTGGGATACAGATCGGAAGAGGCGCAAGCCTCCTGCCTGGGATCCTCCTAAACTACTCCTGGTCGTCGTCAGCGGGCTGCACGTAGTAGTAGGCACCTCCCGAGTAGTAGTAGTCATCATCGGCAGTGGCGTCTGGCTCCTGGGCTCCATCGTCTGGTCGCAGCAATCGAGGATAGAAAGGGGGAAAAGGGGGAGCAAAGCAACCATGAGTACTCATCCAAAGTACTCGCAAGCAAGGAGCTACACTACATATGTTTGCATTGGTATCATATGGAAAAGGGGGTATCATATGTGGACTGAACTGCAGAATGCCGGAATAAGAGGGGAATATCTAGTCCTTTCGAAGACTATGCTTCTGGTAACCTCCATCTTGCAGCAGAAGAAGAGAGTAGATGGTAAGTTCACCAAGTAACATCGCATAGCATAAACCTAACCGATGATCCTCCCCTCGTCGGAGAGCGATCACCGGTTGTATCTGGCACTTGGAAGGTTGTGTTTTATTAAGTATCCGATTCTAGTTGTCATAAGGTCAAGGTACAACTCCAAGTCATCCTGTTACCGAAGATCACGGCTATTCGAATAGATTAACTTCCCTGCAGGGGTGCACCACATTTCTCAACACGCTCGATCCCCTTTGTCCGGACACACTTTTCTGGGTCATGCCCGGCCTCAGAAGATCGACATGTCACAGCCCTACCTAGGCACAACAGAGAGGTCAGCACGCCGGTCTAAATCCTATGGCGCAGGGGTCTGGGCCCATCGCCCATTGCACACCTGCACGTTGCGTACGCGGCCGGTGAGCAGACCTAGCAACCCACATTACAAAGGAAGTTGCGTTACGCGGTCCAAGCCAGCGCACGCCGCTCAGTCGCTGACATCACGAAGGCTTCGGCTGATACCACGACGTCGAGTGCCCATAACTATTCCCGCGTAGTTGGGTAGTGCATATAGGCCAGTAGCCAGACTCAGATCAAATACCCAAATCTCGTTAAGCGTGTTATTTTGAAATAACCGCGAACGCCGACCAGAGCCAGGCCCACCTATCACCTAGGTGGTCTTCGCCTGCCCTGTCGCTTCGCCACAAAGTAACAGTTGGGGGCCGTCGGGAACCTAGGCCCACCACTACCTGGGTGGAACCACCTGCCCCTTCAGCCCCCAACATCGGAATCACTTGCGGGTACTCAACGAGCCGACCCGACTTTAGTCACAACATGTATAGTATGTATGTATAGTATATATCCGTGATCAACACCCGACGTGATCATGGCCCGATAGTATAGCATGGCAGACTGGCAAGAATGTAGGGCCACTGATGATAATCTAGCATCCTATACTAAGCATTTAGGATTGCCGGTAAGGTATCAACAGTTGTAGCAACAATGACAGGCTATGCATCAGAATAGGATTAACGAAAAGCAGTAACATGCTACACTACTCTAATGCAAGCAGTAGAGAGAGATTAGGCGATATCTGGTGATCAAGGGGGGCTTGCCTGGTTGCTCTGGCAAGAAGGAGGGGTCATCTTCGATGTAGTCGAACACACGGACTTCGGCAGCGGTCTCGGAGTCTACCGGAAATAAGTAACGGAGGGGGAACACAACAAATAATGGAGCAATCATTGTAATCAAAAGCAAGATGCGGCATTACGTTGTGCTAGGGGTGACCTAACATAGGGATAGGTGATACCGGTGAAGGGGGGAAACATCCGGGAAAGTATTCCCGGTGTTTGGCATTTTCGGACAGACGAAACGGAGGTGGATTGTTGCATGTTCGCTATGCTAGGGACGTGCGGCTGACAAACGGACTGCGTATTCAGATTTGTCACGTCGTTCTGAGCAACTTTCATATATAAAACCTTTTCATCCGAGCTACGATTTATTTATTATGAATTTTTCAAAGTTTTATACAATTTATTGAAATTATTAATATTCCAAAAATATATCAGAAATGCTAAGTGTACCCAAACGTACACCTAGCCCGCAGCTGTGTGGGGCTGACAGAGGGCCCGGTCAACTGCCTAGTCAGCAGTTGACTGGTCAAGGCCCCTGTGGGACCCATCTGTCATTGATCGAACTAATAAATGATTCTAATTAATCTAATTAAAACGTGGGGCCGAGTTGTCAGTGTCTATTAACTTAATGAAATTTAGATATTAGTTAATTGACTAATAGTGGGGGTGGGGGCCACCTATCATTAGGCCAACCCTAATGAATAAAAAAACAAAAAAAACTGGGGCTAATCCCCATTACCAGCTCGGCTGAGCCCACGCTCCTCTAGAGGACGGCGAGGCCATGGCCAACAGCGGCCAGCCGGAGCAGTTGTGAGGGGCGGGAGAGCGGGACACGGCCTGGCACCGGTGTGCAGGGCGCTCGAGATGGCCGTCGGCATGCGCGAGGTAGTGGGAGGAACGGTGGGCGCGGGGGACAGGGGGAGCCGCGGACGACGACGGTTGCCGAAGCAACAGCGGGCGGAGGCGGGGACTCCGGCGGGTGGGCACCGGTGTCCGGTGACGGGCGTGACCGCGAGCACAGTGGGGCGAGCGGCGCGGGAGGGCTGCCGGGCGCGGCGGGTTGCGTTCGCCGGTGGCAGCGGGCGAGAGAGCGCAAGGCGACAGAGGCAGCCGCCGGCGCGCGTGGTCGGGCACAGCGGCCGCGGGGTTATGAGGGCACGAGCGTGGCCGGGGAGCACTAAGCGGAGACGGGCACATGGCGTGTTGCAGGCAGCAGCAGCCGTGACGGCACGCACTAGCAGGGCAGCGGTGGCCGCGAGGCCATGCTCGCATGTGGATTGCGGGCAGGGGTGTGTCGGCGCTGCCGGTGCGATGCTAGGCCGCAACGGGTCCTCGCGGGGCGGCCGAGGGTGCGGCCGGGACGAGCAGGGTGTGGCCCGGGCACGACGATCGCAAGAATCGAGCGCGATTACGGCGAACTTCGGCCACGGCGAGCAACGGTACAGAGGGGCACGGATCGAGACCGGGAAGAGCAAGAAGCGGACGAGAGGCTCACCACGAGCTCGATGGTGAGGTCGAGGGCCGGGTACGGCTCGGAGGTGACGAATCGGAGCGGTGATGGGCGGTGGCCAGAGGTTGAAGAAGGGGTCAATCCCGTCGTTGCAAGGCTCCCCAATGTCGAGTCGGTGTAGCAGGAGACGTAGTCGACGATTGCGGTTCTTCTATACATAGAGATGCGGCGAGGGAAGCATGGTGGCTATGCGAATGACGGCGCAGCGGTCATGGGCACCTCGAGGTCGAAGAGAGTGATGAGAGGAGAGGGAAAGATCAATCTAGGGTTCGCCAATGAGGTCAGGGGCGGTCTTATCCTCGCGGGGGTTCGCCGGATGCTTGACACGGCGACATCCGCAGCACGGACGCGCGTGCGTGAGCCACGCCATGGCCTTTGTTCCCTCTATACAGAGGTTAATGGAAAAGGTCCTAGTAGTGGGCTGGGCCGTTTACTGTAGCAGGTAGAGCCGATTGCTACAGTAGCAAGTTTTCCCTTTTTCCTTTTCTTTTATTTCTGTTTTATTTTAACTACTATTTTCTTTTTATTAGCCAAGGCAAATGAATTTAATTAAACATGAAATTTGGCACATAATTCAAGCACAATATTTTGGAGTGGCACATAAAGTTTGGAGGTAATTGGAGTTAAATAAATAACTAATAATTTTGCAAAGGCCATTTTATTTACTGTTGGAGCACTTATTAATTTCCTAGGGTTTTATGTGTGATTCAAATTATGTTGGTTTCTACATGGTAATTCCTTAGTGAATATTTGCAACCTAATGAACATTTTTAATTCACTGTTTTATGAAACTATACTTTGACTTGTTATTTGAATTTGTATTTGAACTAATTTCGAAACGAGTGAGGTTTAGCAAAAATTTAATTACAATGACCTAGCATCATTAGCAGGGGTTTACTGTAGCTTAACTATCGGGGTGTCACAAATCTCCTCCACTACAAGAACTCTCATCCCGAGATTTAAGAGGTGTAGTAAGGGGGAAAGATCTGGTTATGAAATTCTAACAAATCTTCTCGGTCTTGGTTGCTCTTCTCGAAGAGATCGATCCATTTCATTGATATATTCATTCCACTGCTTCAGGTCATCATGATGAAGTCATCATCCTTTATTCGGAAATTTCATCGTACTTACGAAAGGACAAGGGGTAACTTAGGAAGAACGGACCTTACAAGGTTGACTATCTGGCAGATAACATCGGGGAAGGTGCCAAAAAGTAACCCTCGAATTGAAACCTTAAGAAAATATCGAGAGCAAAGTAAGGAGGTATCATGGGAAGTTTCAAGCGGGCAGGGAATCGTTCGATGCCTGTTACAGGGCACGAAAGGGGTTCAAAGAAACGAGAATAAGTATTGTGTTTAATACCAGAATTAATCACTAGGAAGGTGGCTCGCGAATTACCTACGAAGCCAAGCGTAAGGGATAACTTTGAAGGCAGGGATGTACAGGAGAGTCAGGTTCGTTCCTGTGGAACTGTGGGTTATGGGCCCACCATGTGAGTTAAAAGTAGGAAGGGCGGTGACGTCTTGCACGATCATGTAAGCAAGGCATGTCAGAGGATAGCCTGTCAGTTATGTCGGCAACAACATCGGTACCAAGGGCGAGGGACGAAGAGAACCATTTTCCTGCTCGTTGAACGAGGCGGACCAATAGGCAAAGTTCTCGTCCATCGCGGTTACCGGAAGTCATCAATAGTAGAAACAGGGTCTCACTGGCAGAGTTGTACACCGAGGTGTTTCTATAAGCAGTGAATTATTACTGCTTAGCTCATATAGATCACAAGAAACGTTAACCCAACAAATGGAAAGGAAAATATGATTATCAGATTAAACAGAACAATGGAAAGGAAAATGTGTTTAAACACATATTTCAGGGGTATATCCTTCCCAAGGAGAAGCACAGCATGATATCCATGATAGGATATAACATAGAAAACCCTTTAGGAAAGGGGAGAGAAATATCATGACATTACCCATACAACGATGTTTGGGGTAAGTGAGCAAGAAATATTTAGCATTGGGCTTCAAATGATTTTATTAAAAATCGGAGTACCACAGACATGCTTCGAGATAGCATTGACATAGCCATCAAGTAAGGGTTAGAATCTGGACGCACAAAGGATCCATCGGGAACAACTTATAGAATAAGTCTTACGATTTCCTCATGGAAGAATCGCTAACCTTGCTAAAAAGGAAACTATAACAGTAGGTCCTCCGGCCAGGTGTGTTGGGCATGACATCACCTTACCAGGTCATGAAAGAACATTGTTATTACCCTTGGAAATATATTCCAATCATCATATCTGTCCGAGATTCAGATTTGGTCGGTGTTAGGATACCTCAGACTCAGGGTGCCTGAGAAGAATAGGTGTAACACACATTGACGAGATGACATTTTAAGATTCTTGGAAATGAACTATGGAAGCGAGTTTCGAAACAAGAGTTCATCATTAATCCAAGGAGAGGATGAGGAGGTGGCTGATGGCTCAACGACCATTCCTCCAGATTTCGAAAAAGGTGGGTTTCCACAATCATGTGAACAAGGAGATGACATTTTTCAGATCAAATGATATAATGAGGTATGCTGGGGGAAAACATACATAATTAATCATTTGATTGAAAGGTGCTCCCAAAATATGGGCTGGGTTGCATGATCAATGCTACAATGGTGACTCGATAACGAAACTACCGGCCATTCACTTTGAAACAAAAGGGTTGCTAGAGATATTAGATTCTCACAACAGAGTTCACTCAACACGGGGGCAAGAAAGAATGGTGATGGCGAGAAGCCTCACGGCATCAAGAATTTCTTAAGAGGTGGTGAAATTCTCACGACATTCTTAACATAACAGATGGTAATACTCCAAGGTAAAGAACAAATGCTGGATAGAAGGATCTCAAGGTATAACACGAAACACAAACAAGTTTGTGTTGAACGGAAGTTAATAAAGTGGTCGATGATAACACAAATCATCAAGGGCGAGGATGGTATTTCTCATCATGAATTCAATTGATATTCTGGAAGAGCTCAGAATGCTGAGGATGATCATGACAAATTTGTCGAGAGGCTCCACGATGAAGCAATTGAACAACGGCTACATCAAGCAACATGACTAATGCAAAGAGAAAGATTATTGGAACCATGAATACGACACCAACTTGGAATCAAGCTTGAGTATTCTATAGTCTCACCTAAATAGCTTGGCGTAATCATGGTCATAGCTGTTTCCTGTGTGAAATTGTTATCCGCTCACAATTCCACACAACATACGAGCCGGAAGCATAAAGTGTAAAGCCTGGGGTGCCTAATGAGTATAGACGATCAGGCTTGAGATGACGGGATCGAGTACAAACTCGCAAGTAAAGAAGATTGCAAAGAGTTGTTGAACTGTAGTGCGGACTTAGTTCAGTTATAGTTGTATTTGAGTGTTTAATAACTCAGAGTCCAT